>NW_027507686.1:217294699-217594699 GCF_037356315.1 Lithobates pipiens | reverse complement strand
CATTAATTTGCAGGAAACTATGAATGACTGTCAGGGTCTTGTGGGCAGAGCCCCTCACAGCCATGCTGTTAACTGCAACAGCTGGTGATCATAACTGTCTTTAATGGTACTTCTGTGTTATTCTTTACTTAACTTTAATTTTATTAATCTATATAGATAGCTTGGTGGTTAGCATTTCTACCTTGCAACACTGGGCTCCTCAGTTCTTATCTCAGCCAGGATACAGTCTGCATGGAGTTTTGCCTGTGTTCACATGGGTTTCCTCTGGGTACTCCAGTTTCCTCCTGCCTAGATTGGCTGTGGTACGTGTACGAGTTGGTTGATGTGATATTGTATTTTCCATGCCAGCCTCAAGCTGAACCACTGGGGGAGGGTTCAGGAACCTACCTCATTAATAATTGCCAAGAAAGCTCTATGGAGAAGGCTTTGTGACGTGTATGAGACACATGTCAATAATAAATAAAACATATCATATAGCACAACCATTCCAAATCTACCTGCACAAGGAGCAGGCACACATCTGTCATCAAATATATGAGTGTCTGACGCTGACCACCCTGTCCCCAGTACCTCCGGTGTTCTCTCCTATAGTTCATCCTTCATTTTTGTACATAGGCGCCCTGGGTTATCCTTGGAAAAGCCATCAGAAGCGCCCGTACTCCTGTTGGTGAATGTCCCTCATGGTGCCCCTGTGATTCTTGTTTGGCTGTTGCTTTCTTCTAATATTACCCGTTTTGGGCAGTTTTATTATTTAGTAAGGTGATGACCTGTAGAAACTATTCCAAATTCATCTTTCATAGATCTGTTCTCTGTGGATTGGTCCTGAGCTGTGTTGGTTCAGTATGCACTATGAATAAGCTCCATGAAACCTTTTAGTATCTCAGTTCTCTTTATGCAGTGATCTCCACCTTGTGTCACCTGTCACTTTACCTTTCTGTCTCCAAACTTGTCAGTTCCGCCACATTACTTCATTCTTCTGACAGATCATACATATCTTCTCCAGTCTCATGTCCTGCTGTCTTCATCCTTCCTGCAATGAACATTTTATGCCTATCTTACCTGTCAAACAACATTTTTCCTTGCAACAGGGCATGCTGGGATCACTAGTAAGTCCTTTTGAGTGACAAATGTTTAAAAAAAAAAAAAAAAAAAAAAAAAAACCCAATTCGGCCTATGCGAGAATCTATTTATTTTTGTCTTTAAAATGCAAATAATTTATAAC
This sequence comes from Lithobates pipiens, assembly GCF_037356315.1. NCBI lineage: Eukaryota > Metazoa > Chordata > Amphibia > Anura > Ranidae > Lithobates > Lithobates pipiens. The sequence continues at coordinate 217,593,477 of NW_027507686.1, read as the reverse complement.
AAAATATAATAGTCTATGAAAAATGCTATTTTTATGTAGTTGAGTCATGAAGATGACTCTTGGCCCTGAAGCTAGAGGGGGACGGGTCACTTGCTTAGCCCCCATGCCATCTCCAGAGTTTGCATTACAGTATCATTTAATAGAAGGCCGCAGTTCAGGGGAATCAAAACTTCTACTTGGCTTTACCCAGTCTACTGGGCACTTTCACCCCCTTCCTGCCCAGGCCAATTTTCAGCTTTCAATGCTGTCACATTTTGCCAATTACTCAGTCATGCAATATTGTACACAAATTAAATTTGTATAATTTGTTTTCTCACAAATAGAGCTTTCTTTTGGTGGTGGTTATACACCTCCTGGATTTTTTATTTTTGTGCTAAACAAAAAAACAGCACTTTTTGGGGGGGACAAAATAGCCTTTATTTTTTTTATTTTATTTTTTTCCTCTTCCTTTTAGGTTCAAACACCATCCAATTCACATATATGTGAGCAGTCCTCACACTGGCAGCACGTGAGGAAAGGAATGCCGATAACCGGCAAGTGTGTTTTACTCGTGATCAGCTGTGATTGGACACAGCTGATCCCATGGTAAACGGTCTCTGTGATTGTCTGTTTCCGAAGGAGCGTGGGCGTGGTTCTGGGAGGATATCCATAGATGCCCTCCCGGAACAGCAGAGCCATGCTGTAGCCGTGTATTGGCATTAGCACAGGTCTGAAGTGGTTAAATGATGTTGTTTGTACTTAGGAGCTGGGAGACAGTATTTGTTATCTGTGTGATTTTAGACATTTGAAAGGGCAGAATATTTAAAGGGGTGAAAAAACACTTTTTTTTTTTTTTGTTCTGTGGTGCATTGTGTTCAGGCACATTTCACTAGTAGTCTTCCAGGGCAGCATGTTGGAGAGACTAAAGTCCTGTACACACAAGCCAAATGCCAGGTGACATGGGGCGGTTCAATAAAAAACAGGCTGATGTTCTGTCAGATGTGCCTGCTGGAAAACCTGCAGCCGACTGGCTCACGATCGGCGTTCTCTCAACCAATGGCTGAGAATGCTTATCGGTGTGTTCGGGGACCGTCCCCGTCAGAACGCAACAACTCAGTGGGGAAGATATCTGTACTAACATTGGATTGTTAGTACAGCTGCTCTGGCTGGAGCTGACAGGTTTTTTTTTTTTTTTTTTTTTTTCTCCATTTAACCCGCTGGGTTGAATAGAAAATACCTCACAGTGTGTACCACGTGTCAAATATTAAGAGGAATTCTTTTCCTAAGTTCTTGTTTTTTTTTTTTTTTTTTTTTTTTCTCTCCACTTGAAGACGGGTTGCTTGGAACCTGGGTGAGGTGAAGGCCTTGTATGGAGGAGACTTCCTTCCTTGATAGGGACTTTTACAGGTGGACAGTTGGATTTTTCCCAGTTTAGGTTGCAGCTTCAGCCGTTTCCTGTTTGAGGGACTAGATGTCCATTCCGTGCACGGTCATGTCATTTCTGGGCAATGAAGATTTTTGTTCGACGCCTCATTTTTGGTGCCAAAAGAAGGGCATGGGCCTGTTGGTGCCTTTATGGTGGATTCCTCCCGCAGCAGGTGCGAGGATACCAATAATGGAGAAGCTATGCTGCAAGATGGATCCTTCACTGCAGGCTCAAGCTCCAGCAGGTTCAGGTTGCCCTGGCTGGCACCAGCACTACATGGGTAAGACGGAGGTTTTCCTTCTATGCATTGTAGTGTGTTGTTGCCAAAAATAGTGCGCATCAGGTTTTGTTGGACAGTTTGTGGTCTTGCCAGCCTATTCATTAGAATAGATTGCCTCGCTGCAAAGCGTGTGAAAAAAGTGTTGTGTGTGTGTGTGTATTCTTTGGAAGTCTGCAGAATTGTAATAATTTAAAACCCAGATGTTTTAGATTCTTGTTGTAGGCGATCCCCCATAAAGGAAGATAAGATTTCATATTCATCAGTTTCTGTAATTCTGTTTCCACTTCAGTTTTAAAAATAGCTGTCGCAGCCCATTGTTGGTTCATTATTCATTTTTCAGTCATGTCTCCTATCTTTACATCCATGGCTTGTGTCAATAGTGTCACTACAAGGAAATTTTCATTCACCATTACCTTGCAGTTAATTTATTGTACTCTGGTCAACCTACTATTGTCTTAATGCTGGATGTTGGGTACAAAAGACACCCGTGGAAATTAATTCAGGGTTGCATTTGTTGAACCCCTTGTGAAAATTGAAGACACTGGGGTTTACTAAAACTGGAGAGTGCAAAATCTGGTGCAACTGCAGAGAAACCAATCAGCTTCCAGGTTTTATTGTTGAAGCCTATTTGAACAAGCTGAAGTTAGAAGCTGATTGGCTATGCTGCATCCGATTTGCACTCTCCAGTTTCAGTAAATTAACCTCACTGACTCTGGAATCAGTACAGAGGAGTTCAGACTTCACTTACTGGATAAATGTTCTGTGACTGAAGCCAGAAATTGGAAACCGGCGAGCATTTTAAGGCCAGCAGTGGCAGTCCCTGTGTGTTGTATTTTTTTTTTGGCAAATATTCTTTATTAAAATAGACCCCTGAGCACAAACATCATTGCTTTTAATGTTTTGTTTACACTTTCTTTTTTTTTTTCTACTTCCACAATCATCAGTTATCTCCCTTTCAAATCTCCAGATCTGAGATTTGGTTATTTAAAAATAAATTGCAGTGTCTCTGCAGGCTGTCGCAGTTTCCACCCCCTTCAAAGAAAATCTTCTTTACAGTTACCATCCCCCTCCGAATCTTCTGCCACTCTCCCCCTCCCCCTTTTATATTTCCAAATCTGTCAGTCGCCATCCTTTATTTTTTTTTTTTCTTAGTAGCCACCTGCTGTCACCAGTATTTAAAGGGAACTATAAACATGTTCATTACTGCTCTACTTTACTGATCGTTGGTCTTTGCATGGGCACCTGACAGTGTCTACAAACCTAGACATTTGTCCCTAATGGTGCCCTTTTATTGTTTGGGTACAGTAATGAGATCCAACAAATCTGGATCTAGGTATATAATGAAAACTTTTTGTCTGGCGGATTAAGTAGTGTTTCTGAGGGTGGCCATAGATGTTGGATATCTTGCTGAGAATGTTGGGTTAGGAAATATCTGCCTATCATGGAATGAATGAATGAATGTTGGGTTGTGACATGGTCCTCATCCAATGGTGATAATGGGTCAGAGGGATCTCAGGTAGTGATTATATATACACTTTGCTTTTATTCCGTGTAACGCCGTATGTCACCTGAGGAATGAGAAATTCCCTCTGCTCCTGGGAATGAAGTAGCATGTGAACATCTTCTTCCCACAATGCAGTGCTGGGTGCCAGTCACCAGTCGGGTTTGTTGTCACATGGGAGCAGGGAGATGGTCCCCCGTATGTGCTATGACCAAGTCGTTCCCCCAAACGCCCCCCCCCTTTTTTATTTTTTTTAATCCTGTTGGCTCCAGCTGGCAAATATTTGCAGGTTGACTTTAATGAAAGGGAATGCTACTCAGGATATTAATATTGATTTTTGACTTGATTATTCATTGGATAAAAAAAAAGGAAATACCCAAAACCACGTGGGGATAAAAATAAGGGGGGGGATCCCAGATATGTTACAGGCAATGTTCACACAAGCATTTTATACATGATGAAAATCCTAACTGTAGGAATCTGATTCCTGCTGCTGGGATTAACCTCCTGTGGCTGTCGAGTATGAAGAGAGACAGATCTACAATGACAAGTAGAGCTGCACGATTCTGGCCAAAATGGAATCTTGATTTTTATTTTAATTTTTTTGCTTGATAAAGATCACAATTCTCGGGACGTAACATCTGTCATATTATACAAAAAAATTGGGCTAACTTTACTGTTTTAGATTTTAAATTCATTAAAGTGTATTTTATCCAAAAAAAAAATTACATTTGAAAGACCGCTGCGCAAATAGTGTGACATAAAATATTGCAGCAACCACCATTTTATTCTCGAGGGTCTCTGCTAATAATAATAATAAAAAAAAATGTTTGGGGGTTTTAAGTAATTTTCTAGCAAAAAATAATGATTTTTTAACTTGAAACCAAAAAAGGTTTTTAGCCTTTTTTGAAGGGGTTGTAAACCCTCATGTGTTTGTTTAAAAACAAAAAACAAAAATTATACCTTCACTGTGCATTTCGTTTTGCACAGAGTAGCCCTGATCATTGTCTTCTGGGGTCCCCCCAACGGTGCTCGTGGCTCCTCCCCACATCAGTAAACTCCCTAGGAGAAGCGCTCTACCTGGGAGTTAACATGCAGGCACGCTCCCGAGTCCATTTGCGTCCATAGACACAGAATGCCGGACTCGGCCCCGGCACTCGCGTTATTGGATTTGATTGACAGCAGCGGGAGCTAATGGCTGCTATCAATCTATCCAATCAAGAGACCTGAGAACCCCGGCCAGAGAGGTAGAGCGTGTCTCTGGCAGGGGAACGAATGGGCTCAGGTGAGTAAAAGGGGGGGGGGGGGGGTGGGAGGTTGCTCAGTGACAGCTTTTTCACTTTAATGCAAAGTGTGCATTGAAGTGAAAAAACACGAGGGTTTACAACCAACCCCTTTTAAGTGGTTAAACTTCCCTCATTTCACCGAAGTTCATTTGTTTTGATCTAAAGGACAAAACGTTACAATGCATATGAAAGAAATTATTTGGTCCAAACTTCCCAGTGACACCTTAATACTATAGGCACCTCATCCCCTAATAATTCTAGAAATGGCGTATATGAAAGGGAAGGGGGAGGGGGAATGAAACAGGGGATTTTTCAACGGTGCAGCTTATAAGAAAGTGATAGCAAAAATATATTAAAAATTCATAGAGTTTTATTTCAATGTAATAAAAATAGATTATATAAACATTAATAACAGATACAAAAATGTACAGAGGTTACTGAGTACATAGCTATTGGGTTTTGGGGATCCCGAAAATATTTGTTGATAAAGTGATCGCACTTCTTCCCAACATGTTTCGCACTGAGCTTCTTCAGGGGTATGTGCAACTAACAATAACATAAAAAGAAAAATATTTTTTATATGAAAACATCAATACAAAATATAGTACAAGTCAGAATATAATAATAAAAAAAATATAAAAAGGGAAAAACACTGCGCTATAGTTTGTGAAAAGATGGCCACAACAGCCAAAACAGCAGCCAACACTAAAAACAAACAAAGTTCAACAGATAAAATAATAAAAACAGTGTAGCGCTTCAATAATAATAAGTGTAATCAACACAAATTATAAAAATAATAATAGCAAAACAAAAATCGGACAAAACTAAATGCCTGAAAGTAAAAGTCCAACATAAGGCACTCATTCCACTATGTTGATGGCATAGGAGTGGCCAGACCGTCACATGGAAGAAAAATGGTGTACTGGACGAATATGTTCATGCAGGTAGACTTGATTGTAAACATCAGTGAATAGTAGATAAATACTTCTTACCGGAACAGTTGGACTCACACAGTCATATGACGGCTGAGTCTGGAAGGCTTGGGGTCACAGTCAAGGACCAAGGAGTGTGAGGAGAGAGGTCAGTTGAGCTAGTGGAGGAGCTCCAGGCGGTTGTAGGCTCAAAGATGGATCCTTTCAGATGGAACATCAAAGGTCGAAGTAATCAAGCTCAAACGCAGCCCGTTGGACCAATACTCCAGCCTCCCCCGAATGGGGAGGGGGGTGTTTGTAAAGTTTTAAACCAAAACCATGGAGAAAAGGGAAAAGAAAAAAAGGCTCCACATGGTGCGGGTCAAACGATATAAAAACGTTGGTTTATTGAAGTCAAAAGGTAATAAATGACTTAGTGATCACATAAAAAAACGAAATGAACTTAAAAGCAATGTGGGGTACCAACAGCTCGCCCGACGCGTTTCGACATATGTGTCTTCAACTGGGGCATGTTGGAACCCACCACATTGCTGACAAATATATAGAGAATGAGAGAGAGGTTCCGCCTAACAAGAGGCGGGACATCCAATCTCAGACAACCTCTTAAAGCTACAGTATACAATTTAGTCAAACCAAAGTATACCAATTCAGACACTATAAGCAAATGCAAATAACATCTCAGAATGCCACACATGCAGACTGTTAGATGGGTATTGATGACAATAAAATCTGGAAAATAAATAAAAAATAAGCCACCATGCTCACGCATGGATAGCACTGAATAGATTACATTATTCATAGCCTAATCAGATATATAGATGCAACATAATACAAATCACTTATGAAGCATATGCAAAGGACACATCAAGCAATAATACATAAAGGTAAAACCTGCGTTGTTAGTATACATAAAATACATTAAACCTTTACCAGAGACTGTCAGTTTGTATTTGCATTATTCACAGTCTCATCAGACTTATAAATTGCAAACAGCCCTAATGCTCATACAGAGCGCATACAGAGAGCACATCCAGTTCTAGTACAAACAATCAGATATGCACTGTCAATTATACATAAGCTGCACTATACTATCCCAAGAGCAAGCTGGTTTGTTTATATTGTAACAAAAACAGAGCTATGAAGTTCTCAGCGGTAATATCTAATAGAGATCTATCATTAGATGTCTCTTACTTGTTGTACCAGCAATGTGTGACCTGGGGATGTGCATAAGTAATCATGGTGATAATTGATACGTAATGATCGGTTTTGTAAAGTTTAGATCAGGTAATCTAAAGTGTCATAACATGAAATGACACAGGAACGACTGAGCCAATCACTGAATACGTGTATCATGTGGTTAGATGTGGGAGTGGTTGAGAAGAGCTCAAGTGTATGGAGTAGGGGCGTGTGTATTTGCATATCATTAAGCAAGAGTGTAAGGAGGAGGTGTCTTTCAAAGCCTGGCGCCAAATTACTCCTTAATATACGTTCCACGCTGCAGATCACAGCAAACTTCGTGAGCGCTTATAGGTGCATGCCGACGAAATGGGGCGTGTGCGTGCAAACGTCACATGTTGCGTAATCATGCAAAAAATGAATAAACAAAAGGGGGCGTGTGAACATCACGCTCTATATCTCTCCACGGAGGTGTAGAGGAGGGGAAAGCATTTCCATCTGGCGCCAACTTCCCACATGGAGAGCGTCACACGCCACTGGGCGTGGCCAGCAGCATAAGGGCCAATCCGAGGATCTGTCAATATACACATGCGCCCTGACTAATGACGTAATTACGTCATGTCATGCGCAGTGATGGATCAGGGGTGGAAGCAACGAGATGATCGCGGGGACTATGGGAGATGTGACAGTGTCACGTCACGTCCAATAATAGAGCCCGACGTAACCGTGGTAACCACGGAAGCGTCACTGCATTTAAAGACAAAAGGATACTGCAAATAAAGGAACGCAAGTACACGAATAAAAAGAAAAGACAAATATCACTAAACAATCAGAATATACTTCTTACTCTGGAGATTTTACCACTAATAGCCAAAGGTTATGTGAAGTGAAAAATTGGGAATAATCGCATGGGTCAGATGTAATGCGCACAAATTACGCACATATTGACCTAAAAAATATAAATTTAAATTTTGAGGTACCAGAAACCCAAAAAATGGCCTTAAAATATAATGAATATGGCATATTCTCAACTAATGCCAAAAGTGAGGCTGAACATAAAGGTGAGAATGTGAAAGGAAATCAGTCCCAGATCCCACATGATCTAGAAAAAATGCGTAATAAACGCATATAACCAGATTCAGGCAGAGATCTGAAAAGGAGATATGTGAAGGAAAAAAAATTTAAAAGAAAAAATATGATGGGGACGCAAAGTGTATGCGGTGAATTGGGCTATTGTGTCACAGAGAGCACGAATTTAGAAAGTGAAAATAAAAAGTGAGACGTGAAGTGCCCAATAAATAAATAATGGGTATGTTGGTGTGTAATACCGAGAAAAAGGAAGGCTGGGGAAGTAGTTAGAAATATAAGACAAATAAATAATAAAAATAATAATATAAGGCGCTAGTGATCCATAATAAGATAGATTAGGCCTGATTAATAAAGCTGTTAATGTCCCAGTCTGTGTTCATGCCAAAGGGGGAGTAGCACCTCAATTCATAGATCCAAAATGTCTCGAGACGCGAGACCCCCCTCAGGCATGAATCACCCCTCCAGTTTGGGACAAATTTGTCAATGATTTGAAAACGGGTACCCGTAGGATCTCTATTGTGTTTTTCAAGGTAATGTCTCGGAACAGGGTGTTTATCGCACCCTTTTTTGATTTTACTAAGATGTTCGTTGACTCTAATGGAGAAATTACGAATAGTGCGGCCAACATATTGTTGGTTGCAAGGGCAGGTAATCAAATAAACAATGTACCTCGTGACACAAGTGGTAAAGTGTTTCATGAGGTATCTACGTGCAGTGGATGAGGATGTAAAGGAGTCACTTTTCCCCTTACCCAGCATATTATGTAGGCAGACGTTGCATTTTCTGCAGGGAAAGTAACCCTTACTCTGGGGGAAAAATTGTATTGATTTAGGAATGTCTATTACATTAGGAGCGATATCATTTTGTATGGATCGAGCTCCCCTGTAGATAGTTCCAGCTTTATTTGGAATCATCCCACCCAAAACTTTGTCACTTTGTAGTACCTTCCAGTGCCTGTTAATAATTCTCTTTATATCATTGTGTTGTGTGGAGAAAGTTGTAAAAAAAGACCATTTATATTTATCACTTGTTGCTGTTTTGACTTTTTTTTGTGTAAGAGAGGCCCTGTCGGTGTGTAAAGCTGCTTGGATCTCGACATCAAGAGTGCGTGGATCATAACCTTTGTCCAAGAACCTCTTACGGATGGTGTAAGATTGGGAAATATAGTCACTGACATTCGTGCAGTTGCGCCTGAGCCTGAGAAACTGACTGCGTGGGATGGAATTGAGCCATTGGCGATGATGGCAGCTGTCAACAGGAATATAACCATTCCGATCCGTTGGTTTGAAGAAAGTCTTCAGGACCAGGCGTTTCTGCACTATAGTAACCTCTAAGTCAAGAAAGTGGATGTTAGTTGTACTGGCCTCAAAGGTCAGCTGAATGCCGCGATCATTGGCATTGAGGGTTGCCATGAAGGAGTCAAGAGAGGGCCGGCTGCCCCTCCATAGGAGGAGGATGTCGTCTATATACCTAGCCCACAGCACCAGTTCAGGCCTGTTGAGGGCATAGACGACATCCTCCTCCCACTGGGCCATAAACAGGTTGGCCAAGCTGGGTGCATATTTGGCCCCCATGGCAACCCCTCTATTCTGGGTATAAAAAGTACCCTGGAACCAGAAATAATTATGAGACATAGCGAACTCTAATAGCTGCATAAGGAAATTCCTGTGTATCACAGGAAGTGTAGAATCCCTAGAGAGAAACAGTTCAGCAGCTCTCAGGCCTAAATCTTGTGGGATACAAGTATATAGTGCAGAGACATCTGCTGTAACAAGAATAAGATCATCATGGTACTCAATATTCTCAAGTAGTCGAATTGTATCACCTGTATCCTGTAAGTAGGAAGGTATATTCCTTACTAGGGGCTGTAAATAGGAATCTATGTATTTCCCTATTCGCGAGGTGATGGAATTTATACCACTCACAATAGGGCGGCCAGGTGGATTCACAGAATCCTTATGTATCTTAGGAAGTTGGTATATTGTCGGAATGCGTGGAGCCAGTGGGATCATAAATTCTCTTTCTTTCTTATTTAGAATATTCAGAGAAAAACCTTCGTCTATGATCTGTATAAGTGTTTTTTTGTATTTAAGGGTAGGGTCACCTGGTAGAGGGCTATAAGTGGTGACATCGCTCAATAATCTATTCATTTCCCCTATGTAACAAGATTTGTCTAAGACCACTATACCCCCCCCTTTGTCTGCAGGGCGAATGATGAGATTTTTCCTTTCACATAAAGATTTAAGGCCCTGTGCTATAGAAGGGTCTTGATGTGTCCTTTTTATGGGTAACTTGTCTAAATCGTTTAAAACGAGATTTTTAAAAACATTAATAGATGGAGGTAAGATACCTGGGTTGAACAAAGATGGATTGCTCAAACCAGAGTGTCTAACTGATGTAGGATGAGAAATTTTATTGGTTACACTTGGAAGAGACAAAAAATGTCTCTGAATGTGTAACTTACGGATGAACTTATGCACATCAATGAATGTGTTAAATTTGTTAAGTTTTCTAGGTGGGACGAATTTAAGACCCTTATCTAGAATACATTTTTCACTTGCTGATAATATTGCTGTGCTTAAATTAAAAATGCCCGCACCTACTGTGTCCTTTTTCTTTTTGTGCTGGATGCGCCTCCCCCCTCTGGTGCCTCGTTTGGTTTTTGGTTTCCTCCACGTATGGGGGTATCCCTGTGAAAATCCTGATAATAAGGGGGCCCTGATGGATGATTACGGTTATATGGGGGTCTAAACGGAGGTTCATCATTGTAAGTCATGTAAGGGGGAGGGTCGCGTTGAGAATCAAAATGGTCCTCTTCCCTAAGGGGTAGATAACGATTATAAGTGCGAATTGGAGTACTATGTGAGTAGTCCTCCCTACTGTGACCATAGTTGTCATCCCTCCGAGTTCTACTATGTTCACGGGAAGTATGTTGGTAGCCACCATTGTTATTTCCATGGTGTCTATCTGGGCCATAACCCTGATTATTTCTCCCTTTACCCTTATGCCAAGGTTTGGAGCCTTTCCCTTGGGGGTTAGGGTATTGGACTTGGGCAGGGGATCTATATACATAGTTATTTGTTCTAGGAGGTCCGCTGGGCCTAGGCGGGGGTGGAGGAGGTTCATATGTTAACCTTCTTTCGGTCTCCATAGCCTCAGGTTGCATAATATCTGATGGCGGATCATTACCCGGTTCTGAACCAATTTTTTTCTGCCAATTAAAAACAGCATTGGATTTATAATCGTTAACATCACGATTATACTTTTTTTGTTTTTTAATACGTTGATCGTTTTCCTCTTTCTCCAGATGGTTTCTTAGATTGGAGGATAACGTATTATACTCTGGTGTACCCAATGCTGGTATAAGTTTTTCTTTGATATCTTTGATTTCTTTGTCAATGAGGGGTAGCCTGGCCTGCTTCTTATCTATCAAGAAATTTAACAGTTTAATACCCATCTCATTAAAAAAGATGAACCAGGCATCAAACTCAACCTCTCCTTGTTGAGGATGTATGTCCCAACGTAAACCCCGAGGGACCAAGTCAGAATATATTGAAAAATATTTTGTATTGATGTTTTCATATAAAAAATTATTTTTCTTTTTATGTTATTGTTAGTTGCACATTCCCCTGAAGAAGCTCAGTGCGAAACATGTTGGGAAGAAGTGCGATCACTTTATCAACAAATATTTTCGGGATCCCCAAAACCCAATAGCTATGTACTCAGTAACCTCTGTACATTTTTGTATCTGTTGTTATTGTTTATATAATCTATTTTTATTACATTGAAATAAAACTCTATGAATTTTTAATATATTTTTGCTATCACTTTCTTATAAGCTGCACCGTTGAAAAATCCCCTGTTTCATTCCCCCTCCCCCTTCCCTTTCATATACGCCATGTTACAATGCATATAGTTAGTTCTGCGGCTGAGGAAAGTAGTCATACTTGCCAGACTGCCTGTTTTTGTTTTGTTTTTTTGAAAGCTGTCGGCTTCAGCAGAGAATTCTCTGCATAGAAAGAATCAGGAAAATGCTTTGTCAAGATTGCAAGGGGGATAATGATTGCGATAACAATTAATTGTGCAGCTATAGTGACAAGGATGGTATATTTGAAAAGAGGGCGTTGTTCCATTAGGAAAATCCAGCTCCAATGCCAGGGCAAGGTGCTTTAGCACCCATAGCAAAAAGGCCAAAGTGCCATGAGCTGTGAACTACTATATAATCGTAGGTTGCAGGTCCTGCCCTTTTTCTGCCCCATTCTGGTGTAGAACCTAATGCTGTGCCTTTCTGCCTACCCAGGGCTGAGAAAAAGGGGTGGTCAGGAAAGAGAATTTGGGGGCAGCAGGGGGTAAGAATTGTTCTAAGAGGGGTTATGCTGACACATAATGATCATATATCTTGGGGGGGGGATTGTCATGTTCACCCTGTGCTCTATATGACCTTGTCCTGGCACTGTACCCACCCCTCAGCTCTGCACCAGCCCCTCTGTTTAGTTATATGATTTACCTATAAATTAAATAGACCCCCTTATTGGCTTCTATCCCTTCTATCCCTTAAGTCAGACTCTACTGCCATCTTTACAGACATTACCTGAACATTATCTGTGAAATCCTCCCACTGCCCACATCTACTCCCTCTTATCAGTGATGGTTCCATTCTGTGCCAGCGTCCAGTTCTCATGATAACTGAATTCTCATTTTCTAGTGATCTGTCCCTAATCTCCTCTGTGTCACCTTCCAGCTTCCGCCTACTGTGTGTTATTTTTATAGAATGATCTAGTGATCATAAAATACATTACAACATTCCCGTCACCTTTTCTATGGTCTGCCTTGTCAGGTCTGCCTTCCCCCCCGATCTCTATTCCCAGATCTATACTGGCTTTTGCTAAATATCCATTTTGTGTATTATAGTCTGCTGTGTGTGTCAGCGATTCCCAGCAGAGTCAGCCTTTGGCATCAGATAACAGACTTCTGTTCTAGAATTCTCTTAGATCTTGTTCTGATGCTTTTTTGTGACATTGGGCCTTGTTTATCAAGGTTTCTAAGAGAGGCTACAATGGGTAACACAGGCATGTGATCTCCGATACTTTTAATGAGTCTTGTGTGTTTCGGAATTTGTCAGGCTCCATTCATACTAGTGTAACTCCAAAGTCGCATGATTTCTAGTATGACCTGACTTTACACTCTATGGACCTAAGTCGCATCAAAAGTTGCACCAAAGTAATGCAGGCACCTTTTCAAAGCTGCACCAATCTGAATGGATGCCTTCAAAAAAATTATGGCTGCGACTTGTCATGTCCAAAGTCACATAACAAGTCTCACGTGTGAATGGAGTTTAAAGCCCAATTGAACTGTGTAAGTGCTGGTTCACATATATGTGATGCGGGAACCAGTGCGGGTTCCCACATCGCTTGTCACCTCCTGCCAGTTCCCACTGCCCTATGCCAACCGCTGCGGGTGTCAATACAAAGTTAATGACACCCCTAGATTGGATTGCAGTGCGAACGGCCAAATGGTGCAGAACACCCATGCGATCTGATTCCAGTGCGGACCAAAAAGAGTCCTGCACTATTTTGCAAATCCTGTATGGCTAAATTCGAATCGCACAGATGACGCATGTAATCTGCACAGCAGTACGGTGCGAATCGCATGCAGTGTCTTGCATCACACCAGTGTGAACCCAGGCTAAATCAGCTAATTTACATTCCAGGTGTATAGAGTTAAAAGATGTATGAAGGCTTACAGTTGGTTTTCTTGGAAAGCAACCACAGCCTGAGGAAGAAAGCCTGTCCTCTGCCAGCATGCTGTGCTAAAGGGACTCTTTCTCTATGTGAATTCAGTGGTGTCTCTGCAAATGTCCAGCAACCCCCTTGCTGAGGCAGAGCTTAAGCTCCACGTTCAGCAGAAAGTATTTAAGATTTAATTGCAAAGAATAAGCAGCAGACTAATCAGCTTATCTCTGTCACTCTGCTCTCTCCTCCTTTTAGTATTGTTCTTTGCACTGCAGCACTTCTTACTGGCTTTCTGTGCTAAATCTCCCCATTCCCTGGCCCTTCTCTTCTTCTGCTTCAGACTGCACAGTACAATGTGAGTGGCTGATGCCAAATTCAGGTGTATGTATGTGTGTGTGTGTGTGTGTATATATATATATATATATATATATATATATATATATATATATATATATATATATATATATATATATATATATATATATATATATATATATATATATATATATAGCCGTGACTCCCGTGCACATGCGAGGAAGTGATATCATTGCAGCTTGGACATTTTCAGAGGCCGGAGCCTATGATCCCAGAAGGCGGAGGTCCTGTCAGCGGTGACAGCGTCTCGCTGTGGGGCTTCGTTTATGGTGGGGTTCAAATTGAAGATCTGTTTTTACAGCAAATTGACAAAGTAGTTGTTCAGAGCATCAGGTCAGGATTTTATCTTGTTCACAACTTAATGACATGTGCGATCCAGAAGCGCTCCCATAGAAATCAATGGGCCTGAATTGGCACCTGAGCCCGACCGCAGGGAAAGGGGGCAGGGGCCTGGGCCCCTGCAAGGGTCAAATGTTTTGATTTTTCGTGAAGCTGGGCTTAAAGATATATAGAGCTTAAAAATGTATTGGAAATTACAGACCTGCATTAATGTGTCTTTTAAATTTGTCTGGAGTTTTAAAATGACTCCTTTGGCATATGTTGAGACCTACTGTCACAGGGGGTGACTTGACTTTTTTGACACCTCATGGAGGTGGGGAGGGGTGGGGGTTTTCAGTGCCACCCTGAGGTTGTTGATTTCAACAAGGTTGTCAAGGTTTGATATGTAAGAGGTATTTGGAAGGACAGAGATCCATGAAGAGACTCCTGGTTTGTCAGAATAAGTAGATTTTTTTTTTTCGGGGGGAGGGGGGAGGGGTAACTAGTAATGTGCGATATTCTGCTGAGAGACATTAAAGGAGAAGTCTAGCTAAAGCTTGTTTGGCTGGACTCCTCCTATGGATCACAGGCGTGCAATTCGTTGTGCACTCCTATGACCCATTTGCTGATGTCACGGATATCCGTCCAGGCACCGCGTCATCCCAACGATTGTAAGTCTGGATCCGTCCAGGGGCCTGGACTGAAACCCTGCTCGGCCTCTCGGTGAGTAGCATGGAGGCTGAGCGGGCTGCTCCCCACCCCTCCACAGCCCAGCGCTCCAATGAGCAAGGAAGGAGAAGACCAGAGACCTGTGACTGACTGCTCAGGGAACTGTCAGAACCGAGCGATCGTCGATGTTCGATCGCCCGGCTCTCAGTGCAGAGTTATCGGGGGACAGATGCAGCATCAAACCAGTGCTGCATCCACTCAGGTAAGTATAATGGAGGGAAGAATGTAACCCATACTTCTCTTTTAAATACCAAAGAATGGCATCCTATGAAATAATTAGATAATATGTGGCTGCCCCTTTTAAATATACAAACATACAAAATAAAGACTGGCGCTCACAATGCTGAATGTGTAGGTGAAAATCCCCCCCAAAAAATTATGACCCTCATGTAACCATGAAGATGAATGGTGCTGACCTGTCTCAGTAATGCATACAGTGAGGAAAAGTATTTGACCCCCTGCTGATTTTGTACGTTTGCCTACTGACAAAGAAATGATCAGTCTATAATATTAATGGTTGGCTTATTTTAAAAGTGAGAGACAGAATAACAAAAACGGGATGGGATTAGGGTCTGGAGACTAGCTGGGCCAGTCCAGGACCTTTTTAAAGTGCTTCTTCTTGAGCCACACCTTTGTTGCCTTCACCCAAGATTTGATGGTGCATGGCCCCGTCCATCATCCATTTGATGTGGTGAAGTTGTCATGTCCCCTTGGCAGAAAACCAAAGCATAATGATTCCACCTCCATGTTTGATGGTGGGGATGGTGTTCTTGGGGGTCATAGGCAACATTCCTCCTCCTCCAAACATGGCGAGTTGAGTTGATGCCAAAGATCTCGATTTTGGTCTCATCCGACCACAACACATTCACCCAGTTCTCCTCTGAATCATTCAGATCATTCGCAAACTTGAGACGTACATGTGCTTTCTTGAGCAGGGGGACTTTGCAAGTGCTACAGGATTTCAGACCAATCGTTTTCCTGGTGACTATGGTCCCAGCTGCCTTGAGATCCATGATAAGATTCTCCCGAGTAGTTCTGGGCTGATTCCTTACCGTTCTCATAAACCATTGACACTCCACAAGGTGAGATCTTGCATGGAACTCTAGACCGAGGGAGATTGACAGTTATTTTGTATTTCTTCCATTTGCAAATCATCGCACCAACTGTTGTCATCCTCTCACCAAGCTGATGGTGGATGGCATTGTAGCCCATTCCAGCCTTGTGTAGGTCTACAATCTTGTCCCCAACATCCTCGAACAACTCTTTGGTCTTGGCCATGGTAGAGAGATTGGAATCTGATTAATTGCTTCTGTGGACAGGTGTCTTTTATACAGGTCACAGGCTGAGATTAGGAGCACACTCTTTAAAGTGGGATTCCACCCTAAAGTGGAACCTCCGCTGATCGGATCCCTCCCCCCCTCCGGTGTCACAATTGACACCTTTCAGGGGGGGGGGGGGGGTGGAGATACCTCTCAAAGACAGGTATTTACACCCACTTCCGGGCATAGACTCCCGTGGGAGTCTACGCCATTTCCTGCCCTGCCGCGCTGTCTGCTGGGACACACACGGGTCCCAGTGACAGCGCGGAGATTTCCTATTGCACGGCGCAACTCGCGCATGCGCAGTAGGGAACCGGGAAGTTAAGCCGATTCGCTTCACTTCCTGATTCCCTCACCTAGAATGGTGGCGGCAGCAGCCGAGGGCCGAGCGATCGATCGGCCTCGGCTGCCGGCATCGCTGGACCCTGGGACAGGTGAGTGTCCATTTATTAAAAGTCAGCAGCTGTAGTATTTATAGCTGCTGGCTTTTAATATTTTTTTTTTTTTTTGGTGGAATCCCTCTTTAAGACTGTACTCCTAATCAGGTTGGCTCATCTGGGCAAATTGCCATAGATATACATGGGCTGCTTTAAAACCACTAGGGGGCACGAACGTGACGAGGAAGCCGATGCACATGACTGGCAGCTGCAATGTATGTCGGGCACCCGTGATCGCTCCTGACAGACATAGAACGAAGGCCTGTCAATGTAAACAGAAAGATCTCCGTTCTGTCAGGAGTGAGGCGACACATCTGCGGTTTATACCAAGTATGAACAGTGATCGGTCTCCTCCTTCAGGCAGTCCCATTCCCCCCTAGTTAGAATCTCTTCCTAGGACACGCATTTAACCCCTTGATTGCCCCCTAGTGTTAACAACATCCCTACCAGTGACATTTATACAGTAATGAGTGGCTATTTTTAGCTCTGATCGCAGTATAAGGCTGGGTTCACACTGCTGCGGGGGGAGATCCGGATGTGATTCGCACAGCAAATCACATCCGATCTCCGTAGCACTGCGAGTTCAGCCATACAGATAGTATGGCTGAACTCGCAGCTGTCCCGCAGCAAACTCGCACAGGACCCTTTTTTGGGTCCGCAACGGAATCGGATCGCATGGGGGTTCACACCATGCGATCCGATTACTGTGCGAGTCGGCAGATCGCACTGCGATATGCCGACGGATCTGGGGGTGTCATTAACATAACATTGACACCCCCAGCCGTCCGCATAGGGCAGTGTGAACTGCCGGCGGGAGGTGAGCGATGCGGGAAAACGCCGCGGATTCGCGGCGTTCCCGCATCGCAATAGTGTGAACCTAGCCTAAATGTGAATGGTCCCAAAAAAGTGTCCGATCTGTGTGCTGCAATGTCGCAGTCCCAATAAAAATTGCAGATTGCCACCATTACTAGTTTAAAAAAAAAAAAAAAAAATGCCATAAATCTATCCCCTATTTTATAAACGCTATCACTTTTGCGCAAACCAATCAATATATGCTTACTGCTAAATTTATGTTCAAATAAAAATGTAGAAGAATACATATCGGCCTAAATTGAGCTAGAAATTTCATTTTATTTTTTTTATATTTTGGGGGGGGGGGGGGGGGGTTGATATAGTAAAAAAATATTGCTTTAATTATTTTTTTTATGTGGGAGTGTGTTTGTGTTTTTTTTTCTTTTTTTTTTTTTGTTTGTTTATAGCGCAAAAAATTTAAATTGCAGAGGTGATCAAATACCACCAAAAGAGAGCTCTATTTGTGTGGGGGGGGGGGGGGGGGAGAAATTACATAAATTTTGTTTGAGTTCCAATTCGCACAACCATTTCAGTTAAGTCGACGCAGTGCTGAATCGCAAAACATTGGTCTGGTTAAGCAGTTCCCGACCAGCGCACACCGATGTACGTCGGCAGAATGGCACAGGCAGGCATATTGGCGTACAGGTATGTCCAATCTTTAATGCTGCCCTGCCATCGCGCCACCAGCGCCGCGCTCGCGTGCTGGTCGGGACCCCAGTGAGTCCGGTCGCGGGTCCCGCGGACTTGATCGTCTCACGGGGCGGCTGAACGGAGAGATGCCGTTGTAAACAGCATCTCCCCGTTCTGCCTAGCAACAAGTGACGCTGATCTCTGCTCCATGTGATTGGAGCAGAGATCAGTGTTCACCCCTTCACTGCCAGTGTCATTTACACAGGAATCACTGCATTTGTATAGCAGTGATTGCTGTATAAATGACAGTGGTCCCAAAAAATTTGTCAAAAATGTCCAATGTGTCCGCCATAATGTCGCAGTCGCAATAAAGATCGCTACCATTACTAGTAAAAAAAAAAAAAAAAAAAAATATATATATATATATATTAATAAAAATGCCATAAAACTATCCCCTATTTTGTAAACACGCTAACTTTTGCGCAAACCAGTCAATAATCGCTCATTGCGATTTTTTTATTTTTATTTTTAACCAAAAATGTGGAAGAATACTTATCGGCCTTAACTGAGGGAAAAAAGTATTTTTTTTTTTTTTTTTTTTTTTTATATATATTTTTGGGGGATATTATAGCAAAAAGTAAAAAAAAATGCGTTTTTTTTTTTTTTTTTTTTTTTTTCTTTCAAAATTGTCACTCTATTTTTGTTCATAGTGCAAAAAATAAAAACCGCAGGGGTGATCAAATACCACCAAAAGAAAGCTCTATTTGTGGGGAAAAAAAGGACGTCAATTTTGTTTTGGAGCCACGTTACATGACCGTGCAATTGCCAGTTAAAGCGACGCAGTGCCGAATCGCAAAAAGTCGTCTGGTCTTTGGCCAGCGAAATGGTCCGGGGCTGAAGTGGTTAAAGAGGAGTTTCCCTTTAACCACTTCAGCCCCGGACCAATTTTCAGCCTAAGGACCAGAGGTCTTTTTACAATTTCGCACTGCACTGCTTTAACTGGTAATTGCGCGGTCATGCAATGTTGTACCCAAACGAAATTTGCGTCCTTTTCTTCCCACAAATAGAACTTTCTTTTGATGGTATTTGATTGCCTCTGCAATTTAAATTTTTTGCAATATAAATGGAAAAAGACCGAAAATTTTGAGAAAAAAATATATTTTTCTACTTTTTGTTATAAGAAAAATCGAATAAACTCAATTTTAGTCATACATTTAGGGCAAAATTTATTCAGCCACATGTCTTTAGTAAAAAAAGATTTCAATAAGCGTATATTTATTGGTTTGCACAAAAGTTATAGCGTCTACAAACTAGAGTACATTTTCTGAAATTTACACAGCTTTTAATTTACGACTGCCTATTTCATTTCTTGAGGTGCTAAAATGGCAGGGCAGTACAAACCCCCCCCCCCCCCCCCCAAATGACCCTATTTTGGAAAGTAAGCACCCCGAGGAAATTGAGGGACATGTTGAGCCCCTTGAATATTTATTTATTTTTTGTCCCAAGTGATTTGAATAATGACACAAAAAAAAAGTTTACAAAAAGTTGTCACTAAATGATATATTGCTCACACATGCCATAGTTATATGTGGAATTGCACCCCAAAATATATTCTGCTGCTGCTTCTCCTGAGTACGGGGATACCACATATGTGGGACTTTTTGGGAGTCTAGCCGCGTACGGCACCCCGAAAACCAATCACCGCCTTCACGGTTTCTAAGGGTGCAAATTTTTGATTTCACTCCACTACCTATCACAGTTTCAAAGGCCATAAAATGCGAAAATAGCACATAACCCCCCAAAATGACCCTATTTTGGAAAGTAGACACCCCAAGCTATTTACTGAGAGGCATGTTGAGTCCATGAAATTTTATATTTTGCCACAAGTTGCAGGAATATTAAAAAAATTTTTTTTTGCACAAAGTTGTCACTAAATGATATATTGCTCACACATGCTATGGGCATAAGTCAAATTGCACCCCAAAATAAATTCTGCTGCTTCCCCCGAGTATGGGGATACCACATGTGGGGGACTTTTTGGGAGCCTAGCCACGTACGGGACCTCGAAAACCAAGCACTGCCTTCCGGATTTAAATATAAAACGCTACCAAAAAAAACTGTTGGCGATCGCAGGATCAGGCCTGACTCTGCGATCGCTGCAGTTATGTGTTTAGTGTTTTGTAAGTGACAGTGATCGATCGATACTGCACTTGGGTGGGCTGGGCGGAGGGGCAAAACGCAGGTGCTATCAGGTATCTGGGCTGATCCCGCTAACAATGCTTTTTTTTGGAACCCTAAACTGCTGGGGACGCTAGTATAGATCTGATCAGATGAGATATTGATCTGTTCAGATTCTATACCACTACGGGAGGTTTATGCTTTCCGTGTGGGTGTGAGCGGTACTGGCACTAACCTAGCGCTGCCTGGGGCGACGCAGACCCTGACCCTAAAACCTAATTGATATCACCCGCCGGGTGATCAGGGGGTTAAACCTTTATTGGGTAATAAATGGTGGGTGCCCTGATGCTATAAAAAGCTAACTAACCAGAGTCACCCGTAACACTTATACGGTGATCACTGGTGAAAGGGTTAACTAGGGGCAATCGGGTTGTTCACATTTTTATTAGGTAGTATATGGGGATCCCTGGCACTATATAAAAACCTGACGGGGAACCTAAATAACTAACTGGCTAACCAGCGTCCCCAGTGACACTTATACTGTGATCGCTGGTGAAAGGGTTAACTAGGGGCAATCAGGGGGTTAAAACTATTATTGGGTAGTATATGGGGGTACCTAGCGCTATTAAAACCTGGCGGTGAACCTAAAAAAAATAACTAGCTACCTAGCGACACTAATGCAGCGATCAGAAAAAGGATCTCTTAGTGACACTGGCAAAAGGGGGTGAAAGGGTTAACTCTAGGGGCAATCAGGGGGTTAAACCTTTATTGGGGGGTGGTAGGGGGCTACCCTGGACCTAACACTAACTGCCCTGACAGTTTTTACTTTTACAACTGACACTGAATCCAGCATTGCGACTGTGGGCACAGCCGGGCACCCACTGCGCATGCGTGAGCAGTGATTGGCCACGCAGTCACCTGGGACCTGTCATGTGTCCCAGGTGACTGACAGGAGGGGGCAGAGCTGAGCCCTTCCTGGGCCGAGGGGAAGTGATGTTGGGTGCCCGGGCACCGAAGGAGGCAGACTACGAGGGACCCCCTAGCAACAGCCATTTAGAGGTGAGTTAAATTTGTTCTTTTTTTATTTTTTTCCAAATGGTGTTTTTTTATTGGTGTGCGGAACACGACTTTATGAAGATTCTATAGTGTAGTAGGTTTATGTGGTGGTGATAAAAAAAGGAATAAAAAAAATTGCACTCATGTCACTGTGCCTGTAACAGACACTAGGTGTAAACAGCATGTGCGGATGAGGCCTATTACTCCAGCGTTGGCGTGAGCTCCACGTCTCGCTCTCACTGGCAGGCAAGGTTGAAGATCACACGGGACCTGGAAGCGACAAATCCCTGATGTAAGTTTCACCGTTCTGATGTAAGTTTCACCGTACTTGGCGTCTTCAGGAAGTCTTACGACAGGAATAAACTATTTCCACTAGTGGCAAAATGCATAAAGTGGGGTCACGGCGTGTGACGTCATTGCGTACGGGCAAAGACTGCGGCCATCTTGATGGTTGGATGTTTGCTTTCATCTGTATATGCCATGAATTCATTCCTGTCGTGTAAGTGCAATATTATTATGTTAAACTTCCTTTTATTTGGATCATACGGCACTATGAGGAGTTCTTTTCCTTTCTCCCCCTTTATTGCATGTTGGTTTGGTGAGGAATTTCCTGGCTACCTTATTGCTGGATCTTGGGGTGGTGCATACATTGGAGATCGTTGGGTTACCCTTACCTGGAATTGACAATCAGCGCTATTTGGCAACTTATTACGGTGGGCAAATTTCTTGGGTAAGAGGCTGCACCTTTCTTGGGGTGTTGGTGGAAGATTCCCCCTTCCTTTTATGTTTCCATCTTGCAGTGACGCCTTAATGACTTCACCCATATGAACTGATATTTGTGTCCTGATGTTACATAGACACTCAAGGTGGTTGTGTGCACTTTGGTTTTATATTATTTTTTAATCTATGAAGAGACAGCGCTGCAGATTTGACTATTTATTCTATATGTCGGGGTATCTGGTGGCCAGATCTGCCTCCACACTGAAATACCAGTTCTGGGTGGACTGACTCTGTATACATAAAGCATAAACAGAAATGGATTTGTCATTGCAGAGTAGAAATTGCTACTGAACAGACCCTCTTCTGCCCACCCAATCAGTCACATCTCCCCACCACCCACGGGAGCAGTGTGTCACAGCAAACATGGCGATGACTTACACACAGCGCTGGTGAACAAACATAGCATTTGTGTCTGTTTGTAAATGGAGGGGTGTGTGAGAAGAGGAGGAGGCAGATGGCTTTCTGTTTTTATACTGGGAGGATTGTCGTCCCTTGAGTGAGATTTGCCATCAGCCAGCTCGGCTTGACAGGAATTAGGAGTTGGCTGTGCGCACAGGCATAGCGGAGAAGGCTATTTGTACAGTCAGGTAGGAGGATCTGTGTATACACAAGATATGCATGTTGTGTGTTTTTTGTTTTTTTGGTGATTGCTATAATAAGGAATGCATTGGATTAGAGTCCGTAGTACAGCGATGATTATGCAAAAGAGCATCTAAAATAGAGAGGTGAGTATATGAATGAAGTGACTCCTCAAAGGACCTTGCCAACACACCCCAATGCACATGGGTCTCATCGCCACTATATGGGAACTACCAGTGTTGTACTGCAGTGGTCTCCAAACTGTGGCCTGAGGGCCAGATGAGGCCTTTTGCTTGGCCTTTAATATGAGACACTTTCAATGTCAATGGGGCATACTTCCTACCACTGGCACCAAAAATGGGGTAATATTTCTCCCGCTAATATCAAAGTTGGTGGCACTGCTTACCTCCACTGATGCCAGGACAATTTCTAGCTTCACTGGTCACAGTCCGGCCCCCCTAAAGTTTTAAAGGGGGTGTAAAAAGTCTCCACGTTTTCAATCTTAATGCATTAAGGGGAAAAAAAACTTCTGTGCAGCAGCCGCCCCCAGTGCCCCCCCCCCTTTTTTCTTACTTGAGCCCAACCATTCCAGCGATGTGCACATGCCCAGCGACTCCAGCTGCCGTCTCTGTCCTTCTTGGATAGATTGATAACAGCAGGAGCCCTAGACCTCCTCTGTAACTTAAAAGATGCAACCTGTATAATTTTTTTAACAATATCGCCTGGGGAGATTTTTAAGGGTAAAAGTGTCGCCAGTCCACGAGCGGGCGCAATTTTGAAGCGTGACATGTTTGGTATCAATTTATTGGTGTAACATTATCTTTCACAATATAAATAAAAAATTGGGCTAACCTTACCGTTTTTATTTTTTTATTCAAAAGTGTATTTTTTACAAAAGAATGCGCTTGTAAGACCGCTGCGCAAATACGGTGTGATGGAAAGTATTGCAACAACCGCCATTTTATTCTCTAGGGTGTTAGAAGAAAAATGTATAATGTTTGAGGGTTCTAAGTAATGTTCTAGCAAAAAATAACTGTTCACTTGTAAACAACACATCTCAAAAAGAGGCTTGGTCCTTAAGTGGTTAAAGCCAGACTCCAGGGATTATTATGTTTTGCAATTTGCATGCTGACATTGGACCAGCTTGATACCTGATCAGTCTCTGTAAAAGCTGTAAATCGCGGTAGTAGCCAAATGCTATCGGTTTTTGGTCTTGGGTTTTAGTTGCTCTTTGAAGACGGGGAATTGGCATCCTGAAAAGCAGATTGGCATCAGCAGCCTTCCTTACTTTCTAATGACAGGTTCCCTTTAACGTTGCGGACTTGGCAGACCCCTGCAATGGGAGTCAGGCCAGACTGCAGTTATGAAGCCGCTCCAACTCTGGCTACCTTCTGCATCCAAGCTTTGGGTGTACACGAGGCCTCAGAACTTGGCGATCACAAATATTCATTGCTGAACCGAGGCTGGGTACAGGCGGCAATGTAAAGGGTCACTGGCTCGAATCCTGACCACCACACTACCTGCCTGGAGTTTGCATGTTCTCCCTGTGCCTGCGTGGGTTTCCTCACGCTGTCGGGTTAATCCAATCCTGTCTAAATTGGCCCTACTATGTGTATGGATGTGAGATGGGGACCTTCGAATGTCATGTCCTTGAGGGCTGGAACTGATGTGAATGTACAATATTATATGTAGGCTGATGGCGCTATATAAGTACCGGAAATAATAATAATTGTTTCCTATGGCCAACGTCACCATTTGCCTCCAGTTGTCATAAATCAGCCCATGGATGTGAGGAAGTCCAGCATCCTTGGCAGGAAGCAATCAGATTGTCAGAGAATAGCTTTTACAGCAGAGAAGCCAATAGCAGTGTGTGTGCGGGGAGGAGAGCGGGAGGAGAGCGGGGAGGGCCGGTCTTGCTGGAGGACAGAATCGTTGGCTGTGCTGGAGGTGAGGATGAATTGGTGCTCTGTAAGAGGATGAGTGTATAGTCACCGTGAGACACAGGCAGTGATGATGACTGTATTCCAGGAGGGATGATCCCCGCCGTGCAGGCAATAGGACAGCATTGGAGGCGGATGAGAAGCCGGGTAAGATGTTCCAGGAGAGCAGCAGGGATGGATGATTAATCGGTTATGAGAGAGGGGGGCTGGGAGAGAATTGATCGCAGGATGTTGGTACAAGGATGGATTATACTGTGTTGTGTTTTATAATGTAGAGAACAGCCCTGCTTTTGCAGGAAAGATAGGATGGTTATAGCAAGCAGATTTGCAAGCAACGACTGTCGAGCTGGACAGCAGACTGGGCTGAGTGTGCAAGAGATGGGGGAGTAATGGAGGCAGCTGGGGCAGAGGAAGGCCATCCTCGGGCAGTGTGTCTGCACTGGATGGAAGAGGCAGCTGTGGAAAGAGAACTGCAGGCTTAGACTATAGCAGCCTTTCCCAACCTGGGTTAGCTGGAAAATGGGGTTCCTCCTGAGGTTACTAGGGGTTCCTTGAGTGATGGGCAATGGTGAATTGAACTCCTACCTACACTGACGCCAGTGCAAGAGGGCACTTCCGCACCGACCGCTAATGTTAGGGGACGCCAGTCTTTACAGACTGTATTTCTTTTCTATTGATTTAATTTCAGGGAGATTATTAAAAAAAATGTATGTACAGTATGTATCTGTGACTGCTGGGGTCATGGAGATTTTCCGAAGCTGCTGTGAGCAGAGGTGACCTCGTTCTATCAGGGATTTTGAAGGCTTCTGTGAAACGAAGCAAACAAAGATTGCTGTGTACAGTAAAATGTAATGTATTTGATTTTAGGAAAAGGATGGATAAATAGGGAATGTTCCATCCATTCAGAGAGGTCCTTTTTTTTTTTTTTTTTTTTTTTTTTTTTTTTTTTTTGTAGGAAGGTCTATGTTCTACAGAATTTTTAAACGTTCCCAGGTCAAGATCTTTGTTGGAAGGCATTCTATGATGATGTACTTAGTTAGGTTCACACATGGCCTAACCACACCGTGTATTCAGTGCGGTTCTGTTCATTGGTTCAGGTGCAAATTTTTACCCCAAATCGCACCTGAACTGGACCCAAAAACGCACAGGACCCTTTTTAAAACCGCTCCGCGGCTGCCTCGCACATGTGTGAGCCAGCTGCATTGAAAGCCATTCCGATTCGCTTGTTATGCAAATTGGATGCAGTTAAAAATGCATCCTATTCGCATATATGTGATCCGAACCTTAGGCATTTGTATAAGACTTTGTTCATTGTCTGTCTTGTTTTATCATGTCATCTTTCATTTGTCTTTCAGTCTTCCTATATAGTGAAGTTTTGCTGAGTATGATGACAACATAGCAAATTGCGACCCTTTTATAAAAAAAAAAAAAAAAAAAATCTCTGTAAGGCAATGGCATATCCGTTGCATACTTAGAATGAAGCCCCCCAATGGTGCGCTGTCACCTCTGACAGGGCTTACGTCTTTGCCGGTTATCAGTTTTTTGCTACTTTTTTACACATTTGTATGCACTGTATGAATTTACATTTATATAATTTTTATTTGTATATTTATTATCTTGCTAATAACATATTTTAGTAATATTTTAGTTAGCGCCACATAAACACCCCCTGTATTTCTATTTTGAGTGGAGAGAACACTTTTATATGTGAGCAGCTTTCTATAGTTTATACCCAGTTCTCCTAGCGAGGTGTTGCGCAACAGGACCTTCCTATTTTTACTTACATCTTCGCCCAGTCTTCCTTCCAGGTTCGCAGGCTCTGGTCCTGTGAATGGGTGAGCCGCGATGATGTAACTCCCACGCATGTGCGAGGCAATCGCGGTTTATGGCACAGAACTCTGAACTGAACTCTGCATTGGGAAGCTGTCCCTTCAGAGCGAATGCATCAGTGACGTAACCAGCTGCATCTAGTGTGACTGTCTCCTAAACAGCGCAAATTTAGAAGAGATTCACTGTTCTTATGGGTAAGCTGCCTTGTAGGCTTACTTGTAGGTATAAGTTCAGAAGCGGACTTTACTACCTCTTTAAGAGAAAAATTAAAAGCAGGCATTATGAAGTGAAATGGAAAAGAGGGATGAATTGCCTATGCTTAAAGCTGAACGTGTATGTTAATTGTGACTCCTTTGTCAGACAGCATGGCCATATTGACCTCACAGCAGTTAAAGTCCAATGGAAGCCTAATACCTTTTTATTGCCTTGTAGTCCTGTACTCTCACATTTTATGTTTATATTTGTGTAATGGCTTTTGCCCGATCCTCCACTTTAGGGTCCTCCTCTGGCATCCTGGCTCCAAGTCTATTGCTATAGGGGCACTCCTGCAGGCTCGATTCCCAAGCTACACTTTGTGCGTCTATTGACACACACAGTGGAGCTCGGCCCCACACTCCCTTGTCACTGGAATTGATTTACAACAGGAGTCAATGGCTCTCAGCCAGTCCAGTGAGGGGAGAGAGCAGCGCCACTGGTCCTGGGCACCATGTTGGATTGAGATCGGGCTCAGGTAAGTATTGGGGGGTGTTTGTGGAACAGCATGTAAAAGGTTTTTTACTTTTAGAAAAAAAAAACTTTAGGCTTTACAACCACTTTAAAGCTGCAATTCCTAGCAAAGTCCTTTAATTTATTTTTTATTTTTTTTGTACTATGTACAAATGAGCTACCTCCAATGTTTGTGGTTCTAGGTCTTGATTGCTGCTGTTTAGTAGAATTCTAGCTTTGTTGATGGTGGTTGTTGTTCAGCGCTCTTCTCCCGGCGCTGTGACTGAGAGTTCCGACTCTCAGTAAAAATATCTCTCTCTGATATCCTACTTCATTGCTTTGTGTTGTCATAGCTTGGTAACGGCCACACCTCGCATCATTTGTGTCCCTCACAGACTTGTATTGCAAAGTGGTGGGTGGCGGTCCAAGTAGGTCTCCTACATTAGAGTATTTGTTGAATTGCATGTCTGACTCTTTACATAGCTATCTATATTCGCTTTATTAAAGTGGTAGTAAACCGCAGTTGAAGGGGGGGAAAAAAAGACTTGCTTCAAAACCAAGCCCTCCAGCCCCCACCGTGACCGCTGAGAGGGCTTCCTTCTTCTCCTTGTCTTCCTTCTGGGTTTGTGACCTCTGGCTACATGAGAGGCTGAAGCCCAGGTGACAGCACTCCCGTGCACGTGCGTGGGAGCTGAATATCTACTAAACAGTGCACGTTTAGGAGATATTCACAGTACCTACAGGTAAGCCTTATTATAGACTTGCCTATAGGTAAAAATGGTATAACCGAGCTTACTACCACTTCAACATACATTTTACTGTTGTACCACCTGCCTTCCAGGGTACATTGGTTTCATTTAACTCTCAGCTGCTGTGAGCTTGGTATCGCCTTTTAAAAGCCGCTAAAGAGCTTTCTGATACAAGTGATCGGGCTGCTCTAGAACCTCTGGTCACTTTTACAGGACTCTCAAAAGGGTGCCCCCCCCTCCCCCCCACATTTGGTAAACATGCATTTAATATCATGTGATATCTAAATTTGCAACTACCACCATTTATTTCTCCAGTCAATGTATTATTTTTACTAATCTTCAGACATAAAAAAAACGTCCCGTGTACATTAAGCCTAAGGGGATCCATTGTTTCCAGGCAAAAAAAATAAAAAATTAGAGCTCAACGGCCTGTAGGAGCTGCTTCTTTGAGTTGCAATGTGCATGAGCCCTCTAGGAGCTTTCACAGGCTTCAAGCTCTTGGATGTTATAAAATTTCCTTGGCCAGAATAAATTATTTATTCTGGTCATTGAAATTAATTAATGCTCAAGCACTTATGATTAGCAGCTTTTAGAATCTTCAAGCATTTTTTTCTGCCCAAACTCTGCTGCTCTTGGACGCACTGGCAGTGGGGTTTTTTCTTTTTTCCTGCCAAAAGCTCCTGCCATTAAACACTGGTAAAAGCTAATGTGTGCATGGACATACAGGCTAACCCAGAGGGGCGTTAGGAGGCAAAAAAAGTCAGACGCCCCCTAGAAGCAGCTGTAAAAACATTAAGTGTGCATAAGGCCTTAAAGTGGTTGTAAAGGCATATGTTTTTTAATCTAAATTCATTCTATACATTAAGATAAAAAAAAAAACATCTGTGTGTAGCAGGCCCCCCCCCCCCCCCCCCTATTAACTTACCTGAGCCCCATCTCTCTCCAGCGTTGTCCACGATTGTCTAAGCTGTCCTGGACACTCCTCCTGATTGGCTGAGACAGAGCAGCGGTGCCCTTGTTTCCAGCGGCTATCAGTCAGTCAGCCAATCAGGAGAGAGGGGGTTGGGCCGGGTCGGGTCTCCATGTCTGAATGGCTACACAGAGCTTTGACTCTGTTCTGGTGCCCCCATAGGAAGCTGCTGACACTGGGGGCACTCGATAGGAGGAAGGGGCCAGGAACAGCAAAGGGGGACCTGGGAAGAGCAGGATCTGGGCTGCTCTGTACAAAACCAATTGCACAGCGGAGTTAAGTATAATATGTTATTTAAAAAAAAAAAAAAAAAGACTATACAATCACTTTTAGGTCTGCTTTAACGTGTGCAAAAACTGAAAAAGAGGCTCTGGTGGCAAAGTGTACGACAGGTCAATTTAAAAATTGATGTGGGTGGAATATTGACCAATTAGATGCAGTCACTGTCCCTATAGTTAGCAGTGGAGATTCCTCCTTCAATGCCAATATAGTGTGGATGGGGGGGAATCGATGGATATCATCTCATTCCAGGTCCCGGGTTCTGTATGAGAGAAAATCGAGCCATGTAAAATTGCCTATGCCGGGTCTTTAGAAAGAGATAATAGCCAGTGCTGGGGTTTTTCTTTAGAGTGTTGAGAATTTTGGCCCAAAATTAATTGGACTTTTTGGTGCTCTAACAGTCTCTGAGATGCAGAAAAGTTGATTAAAAATAAAACCTATCTGTCTTCAACTCTTCCCATGTCATTGCAGACTACTTGCATTCCCTATGGATGTGTTTCTTTACTTTACCAGTAGATGGTGAAGTGGGGTGGGTTATTTTTTTTAGTTTTTTTATTCTGCAGCACCAATGGGCGAGAGAAAACAGCCTTGATATGACAAAGACAAGAGTGCGGATCCCTTTGTGGAAGCTGCAGGATCCTATTACTCCATTATTTTTGTTTTCCTGGGTGGAACTTTTTTGGTGCCATGGATAGTGAAGCTGGGATTGTGGTGCGCTGTGCTGGTTTGGTGCCATGGATCCTGGATAGTGAAGCTGGGATTGTGATGCGCTGTGCTGCTTTGGTGCCATGGATCCTGGATAGTGAAGCTGGGATTGTGATGCGCTGTGCTGCTTTGGTGCCATGGATCCTGGATAGTGAAGCTGGGATTGTGGTGCGCTGTGCTGGTTTGGTGCCATGGATCCTGGATAGTGAAGCTGGGATTGTGATGCGCTGTGCTGCTTTGGTGCCATGGATCCTGGATAGTGAAGCTGGGATTGTGGTGCGCGGTGCTGGTTTGGTGCCATGGATCCTGGATAGTGAAGCTGGGATTGTGATGCACTGTGCTGGTTTGGTGCCATGGATCCTGGATAGTGAAGCTGGGATTGTGATGCGCTGTGCTGGTTTGGTGCCATGGATCCTGGATAGTGAAGCTGGGATTGTGATGCGCTGTGCTGGTTTGGTGCCATGGATCCTGGATAGTGAAGCTGGGATTGTGGTGCGCTGTGCTGGTTTGGTGCCATGGATCCTGGATAGTGAAGCTGGGATTGTGATGCACTGTGCTGGTTTGGTGCCATGGATCCTGGATAGTGAAGCTGGGATTGTGTTGTGCTGGTTTGGTGCCATGGATCCTGGATAGTGAAGCTGGGATTGTGGGGCGCTGTGCTGGTTTGGTGCCATGGATAGTGAAGCTGGGATTGTGGGGCGCTGTGCTGGTTTGGTGCCATGGATAGTGAAGCTGGGATTGTGGGGCGCTGTGCTGGTTTGGTGCCATGGATCCTGTATATTGAAGCTGGGATTGTGGGGCGCTGTGCTGGTTTGGTGCCATGGATCCTGTATATTGAAGCTGGGATTGTGGTGCGCTGTGCTGGTTTGGTGCCATGGATCCTGGATAGTGAAGCTGGGATTGTGATGCGCTGTGCTGGTTTGGTGCCATGGATCCTGGATAGTGAAGCTGGGATTGTGATGCGCTGTGCTGGTTTGGTGCCATGGATCCTGGATAGTGAAGCTGGGATTGTGGTGCGCTGTGCTGGTTTGGTGCCATGGATCCTGGATAGTGAAGCTGGGATTGTGATGCACTGTGCTGGTTTGGTGCCATGGATCCTGGATAGTGAAGCTGGGATTGTGTTGTGCTGGTTTGGTGCCATGGATCCTGGATAGTGAAGCTGGGATTGTGATGCGCTGTGCTGGTTTGGTGCCATGGATCCTGGATAGTGAAGCTGGGATTGTGGTGCGCTGTGCTGGTTTGGTGCCATGGATCCTGGATAGTGAAGCTGGGATTGTGATGCACTGTGCTGGTTTGGTGCCATGGATCCTGGATAGTGAAGCTGGGATTGTGTTGTGCTGGTTTGGTGCCATGGATCCTGGATAGTAAAGCTGGGATTGTGATGCGCTGTGCTGCTTTGGTGCCATGGATCCTGGATAGTGAAGCTGGGATTGTGATGCGCTGTGCTGGTTTGGTGCCATGGATCCTGGATAGTGAAGCTGGGATTGTGATGCGCTGTGCTGGTTTGGTGCCATGGATCCTGGATAGTGAAGCTGGGATTGTGGTGCGCTGTGCTGGTTTGGTGCCATGGATCCTGGATAGTGAAGCTGGGATTGTGGTGCGCTGTGCTGGTTTGGTGCCATGGATCCTGGATAGTGAAGCTGGGATTGTGATGCACTGTGCTGGTTTGGTGCCATGGATCCTGGATAGTGAAGCTGGGATTGTGTTGTGCTGGTTTGTTGCCATGGATCCTGGATAGTGAAGCTGGGATTGTGTTGTGCTGGTTTGTTGCCATGGATCCTGGATAGTGAAGCTGGGATTGTGGGGCGCTGTGCTGGTTTGGTGCCATGGATAGTGAAGCTGGGATTGTGGGGCGCTGTGCTGGTTTGGTGCCATGGATAGTGAAGCTGGGATTGTGGGGCGCTGTGCTGGTTTGGTGCCATGGATCCTGTATATTGAAGCTGGGATTGTGATGCGCTGTGCTGGTTTGGTGCTATGGATCCTGGATAGTGAAGCTGGGATTGTGGGGCGCTGTGCTGGTTTGAGCCTTGATATATGGGATGCTGGGAGCCTCATTATAACTCTCTTCCCTCGTCTCACCGGAGAGCAGTCATGACTCATACTGACAATTAATTATTCTGGTTGTGGGGGGTGGGAGCTCAATTACCGTATACATGGAGAACCTATGTAGCTCTCAGCAGCAACAAGACGATCACAATATTAGACGTATATTTACAACATGGGGATGCAAAACCTGTTTTGCAAATATTATAAAGCACTAAAGCTGAACTATAGGAAGATAAATTGAATACAGTTGTGTATTAAATCTAATATTAATGTGAGCAAAATGTCTAATTACTTGACTTCTTAGTTTTCCTCTGTAATACATCACTCAAACTCAAACTCACTGCCCTTCCCTCAAAAGGAGGGAAGGGCAGTGCTCTGAGCCAATCCAGTTTGCTTAAAGTAGTTATAAAACATAAACCTACATTATTTATTTATTATTTAATAATTTACCAAGGTTCAGATAAATAACACGTTATACTTACCTGCTCTGTGCAATGGCTTTGCACAGAGCCTTTGTGTTTCTACTTTGCACAGAGCAGCGCCGATCCTGTTTTCAAGTCCTCCACCCATGCTCCTGGCTTCTCCCCTTTGACTAGTGCCTCCAATAGCAAGCTGCTTGCTATGGGGACACTGGTGCATGCTCGCTCCCGAGCCCTGGTCTATGCATCCTTAAGACACACAGAGCCGCAGCCGCAGGGGTCTTGTTGACCCCACATCTCACTGTAAAGAGGACCTGTCATGCCATATTCCTATTACAAGGGATGTTTACATTCCTTGTAATAGGAATAAAAGTGATTAAAAAAATTATTTTTGGGGAAAAAAATGTCAAACTAAAATAAAGTAAAATGGACAATAAAAAAAAATGTTTTTTTTAAAGCGCCCCTGTCCCCATGTGCTCGCATGCAGAAGCGAACGCATACGTAAGTCCCGCCCACATATGAAAACGGTGTTCAAACCACACGTGAGGTATCGCTGCGAACGTTAGAGCGAGAGCAATAATTCTAGCCCTAGACCTCCTCTGTAACTCAAAACATATAACCAGTAAAAAAAATTTAAATCGTCGCCTATGGGGATTTTTAAGTAGCGACGTTTGGCGCCATTCCACGAGCGTGTGCAATTTTGAAGAATGACATATTAGGTATCGATTTACTCAGCGTAACTTCATCTTTCACATTATGCAAAAATTGGGCTAACTTTACTGTTTGTTTATTTTTTATTTTTTATTTTTTTTTTTTTAAGCACAAAACTGTTTTTTTTCCAAAAAAAAGCATTCGAAAAATTACTGTGCAAATACCCTGCGAGATAAAAAGTTGCAAAGACCACCATTGTATTCTCCAGGGTGTTTGCTAAAAAAACATATATAATGTTTTGGAGTTCTATGTAATTTTCTAGCAAATAAATGATGATTTTTACATGTAGGAGAGAAATGTCAGAATTGTCCTGGGTGCTCCAGAACGCCTGATGGCGCTCCCTGCATGTTGGGCCTCTGTATGTGGCCACACTGTGTAAAAGTCTCACACATGTGGTATCACCATACTCGGGAGTAATAGCAGAATGTGTTTTGGGGTGTAATTTGTGGCATGCATATGCCGTGTGAGAAATAAACTGATAATATGACAATTTTGTGAAAAAAAAAAAAAAAAAAAAAAGTAAAAAAAATCGTTATTTTGCAAAGAATTGTGGGAAAAAATGACAACTTCGAAAAACTCATCATGCCTCTTACTAAATACCTTTGGAATGTCTTCTTTCCAAAAAGGGGTCATTTGGGGGGTATTTGTACTTTTCTGGCATGTTAGGGTCTCAAGAATTGAAATAGGCCGTCAGTCCTTCAGGTGTGATCAATTTTCAGATATTGGCGCCATAGCTTGTGGACTCTATAACTTTCACAAAGACCAAATAATATCCACCAATTTGTACTTATTTTTACCAAAGATATGTAGTGGTATAAATTTTGGCCAAAATTTATGAAGAAAAAATTACTAATCTGCTAAATTTTCTAACAGAAACAAAGAAAAATTCATTTTTTTACAGAATTTTCTGTGTTTTTTCTTTTATAGCACAAAAAATAAAAAACCGAGCGGTAATTAAATACCACCAAAAGAAAGCTCTATTTGTGTGGAAAAAAAGGACAAAAATTTCATATAGGTCCAGTGTTGCATGAGTAATTGTCATTCAAAATGTGAGAGCACCGAAAGCTGAAAATTGGTCTGGTTATTAAGGGTGTTTAAGTGCCCAGTGGTCAAGTGGTTAAAAAAAACAACCAAAAAACTTTACAATCACTGTAACTACAGCACAGAAAAATCTGGTCTCCTGCCCTGCCAGACATGACTGTGCTCTGTGGCAGAGCTGTGTAGATTTCAGAACTGGGGTGTACAGTCAAATAAGACATCTCCTGTATAAATATTATAGCCATGTGTTTGAGGTTATTTTTATATAATAAGACTGATCTGTGTGAAATGTACTTATATATTTTGCTGTTTCCTTTTGTGTTTTAAGGTTCCTGCTGGTGTCTCTTGGTCAGCGATGGTCCAGTGATCTGAGCAGTCTGTGAGATGATTCAGTAGGAAGGTAGGACCATGGGGCTGAAGAAAAAGCCATGTCCCAGGTTGCTGGATTACCTGGTGATCATAGGCGCAAGGTAAGCCATGGTTCCTTTTTTTTTATGTAATCGTTTTATCACTCTGAGGAATACAGCAGACAATACTAGGGCAGTTTAATTACTGTGTATATAACCAAAGCACACAAAGATTGTCAGCAATAATTCACTGCTTAGCCATAGAATCTTTTTATTGTTGGTAATTACAGAATATACAGTAGAAGTATAGAGGACATTACAGCAAGAATCAATATTCCATTTGTTCCCTGGCACCTTTTATACCAGAGTCATAATAACTGTACAATTGATTTCTTTTGTTAACATGTTTGTCATTTTTCCTTTATTTGTTGGAACTTGGAAGTCACCCTTCTCTGTATAAGATGATTCCTAGAACAGTACACTGTAACATTCCTTAAATTGTGCTCTGATTACTGTATCACTATTACATTGCTCAGTGAATTGAGGTTAACTCGCTGTCCTGAGAGAGTTACAAGGGGCTGCCATATCTGGCTGCCATTGCAAAATGTAAAAGCCAGTGTTTGTTTCAGTTTAAATCAGTTAAAGTATAAATAAAGGCTAAACTTTAGTTTTGCATATAGTGCAGAAGGAATAGAACCCCTGTCAATTTTTATTGCTGTGCCCCCGTTAAGGAGATTCATCCTCTCTATTTGTCCTGTTTACCATTATTGAAAGTGAAAGGAAATTATTACATTTCTAAAGACAACCCAAAATCTGTAGAGGGGAAATCTTACAACGGGGGCACCAATTGTGTTGACCTGGGGGTTCATAAGAATTCTCTTCATTTGCAGGGATTTACTCTCACTTCCTGTTTGGCTGTGGGACAGGAAGTGAAGGGAAATCTCTGCAATGGGACACCAGTGGCAAAAAAATAAGAATAAAAAAATCTGATGGGTTATAACCCCTCCCTTGCTCTATCCAAAGAAAAAAAAAAGTTTTGCCTGTAGTTCAACTTTAAAGGCATTTAAAATGCATCAAAACAAAAGTACTGAATAAAAATATATAAAGAAATATTGCGCTTATCCCGATTACTACTTCTGAGAATAAATCAACCAGTGAAACAATTGGCCGGTGCTAAAACTAAACTAATCAATGCACATTGTGAAAAAAAAAAAAGATTTATATATATATATATATATATATATATATATATATATATATATATATATATATATATATATATATATATATATATATATATATATATATATATATATATAATATAAAGATAATCCATTATATCTCTAGAAAAAGCTGCAGCCCATATAGTCCGAACACAAGAACCATAAGGCAAGTAAAACAAAAAATGGGTGCGCTAATCATATAAGAACTAAATAACAATGTATTGGTTTAAATAAACATGACACATAATCGACAAAAAAGAAAATAAAGTGTCCAGTGAAAATCTTATGGTGAATTTTGATGCTTTGCAGTGATGGGTTAAAACTGTGCATCCATAGCACTAGAAGTGCTCAAACGAATCCCTTCACCACAAATACACACTGCTTACTATAAATTGTGGATCTCAGGTTATAGAGATCACACACTCCTCAATTGATCCAAACAGACTCGGTAGCCAAGCTGGAAGGATTGTCTATTCCACTGGCATTTATACTGATGACTCCATAAATTCAAATGGCATGGCGGTCAGCTGGTAATAAACGCCCCATATGTGTGGATAAAAGAGGGAAATCTCATTTAAAAGGGCATTTATTTAAACCACACAAATTATACTTACGAGAATGAAGATAAAAATCAGCATTAATAACATCAACATTAATAACACGCACGGCGGTGGTCAGC
Source organism: Lithobates pipiens (assembly GCF_037356315.1). Classification (NCBI taxonomy): domain Eukaryota; kingdom Metazoa; phylum Chordata; class Amphibia; order Anura; family Ranidae; genus Lithobates; species Lithobates pipiens. Next base: position 217,557,182 of record NW_027507686.1, on the reverse strand, counting down.
ACCTAGCCTGCTCATGCGGAATGATGTCACAAATATGACTTCACCCAATTGCTTAGAATGGTGCATTGGGTGGAGCTATATTTGTGACGTCATTTTTATTCATATATGATTAGCGCAACCCATTTTTTGCTTTAAAACAAAAGTACTGGCAAAAAATAAAAGGGACCATTGCTCCCTGTGCGGAGGCAGATGTTGCTCTTCGGAGGTCTGATACACTCACTGCCGAGTCTGAGTTCTCCAATCTGCAAGGTGCATGAGTGTTGCTGGTCCCAAAGCTTTAGTTCTGACTCGGCAGAGGGTTGTGTTGGACCTCTGCAGAGCAACTGCTGCTTCCACAGAAGAGCAAGAGTCCTTCTCTGCACAATGCCATCAGGGGACAGGCTTTTCTACTCAGACCATAAGGCCTGATTCACATCTATGCATTTTTAGTTACTTTTGCATTTTGTAGATTTGCACTACAGTCCATTTAACATGCTTTCCTATGGTACACGTTCTGTAGTGCAAATCTGCAAAATGCGAAAAGCACTAAACATGCATAGGTGGTATTTTTTTTGCTGATCGCTGCAGCCGCCGGCAGTTATCATTGTACTCTGCTGGTGGGGAAGCTCTCCGCCAGCATAACACAATAGTGCTGCAAGAGGAATTCCACCATCAACGGTGTCGGTGTTGATGGGGAAATTTTAACAATTTTCTTTCCTTCAACCTGTGGTTGAAGGAAATAAAATTGCATAATGTATGGCCTGCCCTACTTTTGAGTGACAAAAATAATAATGAAACCAGTGTTGGAAAAGCAGAACTCCTTATCACGTCATGTGTTACAGGTTAGAGACTTGAAATATATCACTGAAGGGAACAAAAAATCTCCAAAAAAGACTTCAGTGATTGCTTCTTTCTCTCAAATGTACCCTATTTTTATTTTTTATTTGTACTGAGAGAATATGGAGACTGCCACTACTGACCTTTTGAAAATCCGAATTTCCTGACGGCTGTACTGATCCAATGCTTTGTGAGATGCATTCAAAAAAATCAAGCAGTTTCCATTTGTGACATGTTCAGTATATGGCATTAATATTGTGACAAATTCTTAAATACCTCCATATCGGTGATGAGAAATGTGGTCGTAAATAAGACTGATTCCGCGTTGGAGTAAATTCAGTCGTGTCGTATTTTTGAGACAATTCTGCAACAATTATTTTTTTTTTCTTTGGGTTCCTCTGAAACTGATATTTGATGTACAGTGTTTCCTTTAGCTCCGGTTCACACATTAACTGCAATTCAGATGCGAACAGCATCGTGCAATTTGAGCCTATTCATTTTGAGTAGGCTCAAATCGCACCATAGAAGTGCCGGAACCTTTTTTGGAGCCTCACTGCAACTGGATCACATGGTAGTTTTGTACCATGCCATCTGGTGCAGGAAACCTGTACTGCGTTGTGATGCATTTGGGGTGCCGTTAACTTTGCATTGACAACCACAGTGGATCGCAAACGCACCATGTGTGAGAACCTAGACTTACTCTTTCAACTTCTCTAAATAACTCCTCCACCTGTAAAACTCTGCCTTTAGATGCATAAATCAGAGTCGCAGCAGATGCATGTACACCTTACTGACCCATGCATAAATTTGTCTGCCATTTGTCACACTGCATTAGACAACTTTCCACGCTTTATAAATTACATCCCCCCCCCCCCCCCCCCCCCACAAATTCATCCCATGTCCTCTTAACTTTCTCCCTTACCCCCCCTTTGCTTGCTGTATTTTACATTGTAACTGTTCTGTTTTTGTGAACCAAGTCTGTTTCCTCACATCAGGCAGCCAAGCAGTGACAGCATTGCTCAAACTCCGGAGTTGCTCCGCAGGTACCCCTTAGAGGACTACCATGACTTTCCTTTGCCTCCTGATGTGGTATTCTTCTGCCAGCCGGAAGGATGTCTCAGTGTGAGACAGAAGCGCATGAGCTTACGAGATGACACGTCCTTCGTCTTCACGCTTACTGATAAAGACAGTGGAATTATTCGATACGGAATATGTGTCAACTTTTACCGCTCCTTTCAGAAACGTATTCCAAAAGACAAAAGCCGCAAGCAGCCCAAGCCAGCCTCGGAGAATGGGTCTGAGGGCTCTGATGGTGGCCACCCTTTACAGGCAGAGTCTGCATCCGATATCAATCACTCTCCTCACCAAAAACGGCTTTCTAAAGGAGTCCAGCGTTCTCGTAACAGCACCCTGACATCTCTCTGCATCATCAGTCACTATCCATTCTTCTCTACATTCCGGGAATGTCTCTATACGCTCAAGAGGTTGGTGGACTGCTGCAGTGATAGGCTGGTCAGCAAGAAGGCTGGAATATCCAAGGGTGTCCAAAGGTAAGGAAGAACCAGGCATCTTGGCACATATGTGGTATTATTCATATTTATTATCAACAGATTAGTAACCGGTGCTAAGCAACTATGATTGTAAATGTGTGAAATGTATTTGGTTATTATAAATGCCTATCTAGCATTCCATCGTGACAAGACCAGTGACAGATCTGAGCTTTGCTTGTGTTTCCCAAACCTGTCCTCCACTCCTATCAGCGATCAATGTTTTCCACAGAGTTGCTATGGAATTTGTTGATCTGACAAATTTTGATTCTACCAGTGTGGCCTGTTTAACATAAACCTGTTCTAATGGAAATACTAGCCTACTATAGAAAAGAAAGGAAAAAAAGTTGACTCTTTTTTTTTTTTTTTTTTAAATACCAGTTGCTTTAGGCCGGGTTCACACCGCTGCGATGCGGGAACGCCGCGAATCCGCGGCGTTTTCCTGCATCGCACGACTCCCGCCGGCAGTTCACACTGCCCTATGCGAACGGCTGGGAGTGTCAATGATATGTTAATGACACCCCCAGATCCGATCGCATATCGCAGTGCGATCTGCCGACTCGCACAAGAATCGGATCGCATGGTGTGAACGCCCATGCGATCCGATTCTGTTGCGGACGAAAAAAAAGGGTCCCGTGCGAGTTTGCTGCGGGACCGCTGCGAGTTCAGCCATACTATCTGTATGGCTGAACTCGCAGCGCTACGGAGATCGGATGTGATTTGCGGTACGAATCACATCCGGATCTCCCCCCGCAGCGGTGTGAACCCAGCCTTAAGGAGAACTGTAGGCAAAACTTTTTTTTAGTTTGGAAAAAGTAAGGGAGGGTTATAACTCCTGTCAATTTTTTTTCTTCGCCATCTGTGTCCTATTTTGGATATTCCCTGAAAATTAAGGGAATTCCTTGGGGACCCCCCAGATCACCAGAACTAGTGTCTCCATATGAAGATTTCCCCTCCCTACTTTTCTGGGGACAACCTAAAATTTGTGACTTTCTTTTACTTTTACTTTCAATGATAATGTTAAGCAGAACAAATGGAGAGGGTGAATGTCCCTAATGGGGACACAGACAGTAATAATAACTGAAAGGCGTTCTAATCCCTCTCCTCTCTAGCCAAAGCTAAAAAAAAAAAAAAAAAACTTTTGCCTTTCATTATACTTTTAACTATTGCTTCTTGGCTTGAATATCTTCTAAACCGTTGCACCAGAGCAAACAGTACTGATCTGTGTCCATTGACACCCGCCAACATCCAAATCTATCCCCTGAATGGTGAGGGAGGTGGCAGCAGCAGGTGAGTGGATGCCTGCTAACGGGTGCTGCCGTGAAGGATCTGAAATGACAGGTGCTCTTTAAATATAAGGACTCGTTCTTGCTGGTAGTGCATGTTATCTCAGGAGTCATTGAATGAGTTTACCAAATATGTAAATATTGCAGAATATACAGCCTCATGCTACTTAACTCCATTTCATGCTGAATAAACTAAATTATTAATGTTAGTTAAATAGAAAACTATCTTTAGATAGATATTTACTCCAAATGCATTTTATTAAATACATTTGATAAAATAAGAAAAAAAAAAGGGATTTTTTTATTTATTTTAAATTAGATTTTTATCAGTTTTTATCCACCCTGCTCTAACTGCTTATGAAGTAGCGGCTGGAATTTGGCTTCAATTTTGTTAATTTAAATCTGTTAGTACATCTAACATGCCCCTCCCAGGGGCGGACTGACCATTCAGGCACTGCCTGAGGGCCACATGCCACTAAGGGGCCCCATCAGGGTTGCCAGCCTCAATAAAACCAGGGACCGTATGTAAAAATCAGTGTGTGTGTTTTTTATTTTTTTTTAATCCCAAGATTATAGCTGCCCCGCCTCTCCAGTACCTTTTCAGTATGTGTATTCTGTATGTGTATACTGTGTGGCCCCATAAACTCCTATTGCCCGGGGGCCCCATGAGTTGTCAGTCTGCCTCTGGCCACTCCTGATGATTTTGCTGTCCAGTGGTCTCTGTTGCTCCTTCATGCAGAGTAAACGCTCTAACACAGGAAGTGTTAATGGTCAGATCAGATGAGAAAAGCGCCAATAAAAGAACGAATGCAGCCGCCAAATCTGATGATTTAGCAATATATTAAATGTTTGGGTTTAATACGGCTTTAAAGAACATTTGTTAATTCAGGTACTTGGACTTGGACCAGAAGACCTGTATGTAGTCCTGAGGTTTTTTTTTTTTTTAAATTAATCTCAAAAGATATTAGTAGGGTTGAGTTTTTAAGACGGTTTAGATCACTGAAGTTCCTCCAAACCAAACTCATCAAATCATGTAATCATGGAGCTGCCTTGTACGAGTGCAGCCAGTTAATTTGGGAAACAAGTTCCGTGTGGTCCCTGGAAGGCTAACGTCTGCCTATTTCATGTCATGGTATACATCCGCCATAATGTCGATTTGCGGAAGAACCCCTGAGGGCTACCAAATTTTTCTCATGAACCATCAGTGCTCCATGGACCACTGGTTGGGGACCGCTGTACTAAATAACACTGGCAGTTTATATTGGGTCTTGTAATTCCCAAGCAGTTGGAGATTTGCCAGTTCGGAACGGCAAATTTTGGTACAAAGTGGGATACATTGTGGCTCACCTGCACCATTTTATTTTTTTTATTTTATTTTTGTTTACATTTTTGTTTTTCAGTGACCGGACCCTCCAGTCATTAGGTGGGAGAAGGGATCTGATTTTTATTGTTTTGCCTTTTACAGCTCCTGAGCATTATCCAGTTAGCCAGCAAGCTAGTAAGGAGAAGAATATAAATATTGCAATGAATCATTGGCACAACCAGTACAGCAATCTTCTTGTTCTCTGACCAGCATAGCCTGTGGCTTGATCTGTGCAATAAATAAGAAAGGGAATTACATTTGTAATAACTGCAGAGGTTGTAAAACACGTTCCTCAAAATGTGAGGTTATTGCTGACGCATCTTGTATAGTGTGACAACTGTATAGTTGTGGTTCTGTGTTGATATGAATAATTATATAGGTATAGCTTGTCTTATAGGGTTCTCAAAGTGAACAAACGTGTTATACTTGCCTTCTCTGTGCACAGAGCAGCCCCTCTTCCTTGGGTCCCCCGCCGGCACTCCTAGCTCTTGCAAAGTGCAAGACACGGGAGCTGGCCAATACCCTGTTTCCCCGAAAATAAGACCTAGCGTGATTGTCGATGATTGCTGCAATATAAGCCCTACCCCCCAAATAAGCCCTAGTTTAAGTCCTTGTAGGTCTTATTTTCAGGGTAGGGCTTATTTTCGGGGAAACAGGGTAGGGCTTATATTGCAGCAATCATCGACAATCACCATAGGTCTTATTTTCGGGTAAACGGGGTATCTGTCAATGGTTGCAGCAGCAGGACTCGGGAGCATGCCTGCATGGGTGCCCCCATGAAAATTCGCTCTCCATGGGGGCACTCGCTGAACAGGAGGGGCCAGGAGCATGGCTGTGGGACCCCAGAAAAGGAGGATTGGGGCCGTTCTATGCAAAACCTTGAGCAGGTAATTATGACATGTTTACTATTTAAAAAAAAACCTTTGCAATCACTTTAAATATATAATAAGGCTTACCTGTAGGTACTGTGAATGTCTCCTAATCTTGCACGGTTTAGGAGATAATCACTATATCTGCATGTGCCGACATCATTTGCGCATGGGCACTGAAGAAGCAGCTTGCTCGTGCCTTTTCTTCAGCTGCTGTACCATTACCGGAAGCTTTCGCGGAATTGACATCGCGGCTCCACCCAACCAGTGCCGGAGCCCGCAAACCCAGAAATAACTTTGGGATGACATTTCGCCGGTCACAGTAGTGTGTCGGGACCGCTGCAACAGCATCGTTATATGGTAAGTATTTCATAATGCATACTAGCTCATGATGTCTTTTGTCAGGTGTGTGTGTGTGTGTGTGTGTGTGTTTTTTTTTTTTTTTTTTTTTTTTTAACATCTGGGTTTACAACCACTTTAAAGATGCACATAATCTTTATTCTATTCCTCAATAGTCACAAAGAATGTAAATTCACGTTGTGTGCACCAAATGCCTTTGCAAATGTGGGTATTATCTTGTAAAAGTAGCAGTGACCTCCCTGGGCTGTACATGGCCTGTGCACAGAAGGGGAGGGGACAAGACCAGTCACCCTGCACAAGGAGGGTGGTCGGTCTTTATTACAGGAAGCTCGTGCACAGAGGAAGTCTCACACTGGATTACTGCACAGATCTGGAAGTAATACACAAAGCACACAAAGATTCTAGGAAGAATACACGCACCTCTGGTAATTAGACAATATTTGGTCATCTCAGGGTTCATTTTTCACTTTCTTTACCAGTGAAAGGTGCCTGCCCAGTCAGGAATGCAGACATTTTGTTTGGGGGGCTTTTTAGGATAACTCTGTGAAATAAGGGCAAAGATGGCTGTAAAGCTATGACTGAGGTTCCTGTGTTTCCATATTCTGTGCAAGAAAGTCATTTGGATTGCAATTCCACTTTTAAAGGCCAAGTAACCTCTGCGCTTCCGTCGGCAGCAGTAGAATTCTTTTTATTTTTTCCACCTCACGTCTGAGAAGGTTAATGTGAAGTCTTGGTGTTTTCTGCACTAGTTGATCAGATGTGTGGAGCAATGATGTTTAAGTTGAATTCCGCAGAAAATAAACGCTCCCCTGCAGTGCAGGGGAGCCCAATGGCAAGGGACTATTTGTTTTTTTTACTTGCCAGAGTTCAACTTTGAGGAACTCATTACTAGGGAAGTATGGTTATGAAGCAGTGAATGTGGCATTTACTAGACCTTCACTGCAGATGTATGTTCTTGGTGCATATGTTTTTTAAATTACTGTTAATTCACCTGAAGTAAATGTATGGTGAATGTCGCATTCTCTGCTTGATAAACAAGGAGACCTAAAGGGTTTATTTACTCTGCAGTTGGGCCACCCCCCTTTTGGTGAGAAGACGGCATCTGGGAGTATAAGCATGCTGTGGCCACCATGCTTTGCTCTTCCTCAGAAATGACACGTCTGGGCACTACCACCTGCTGAGCATGACCCATTCAAGTAAATGGAGCGGTGCTGCAACCACACCACACCTTGTGCATTTCACATTTCTGAGTGGTAGGCTGGCATTTAGGGGGTTCTAACAGGTAGTGAGTAGGCTATGCCACACCACCTCACTGCCTGTCATATGCTCCCTGGAGAGTGATCTGAATGTGGATCGCTCGTCAGAGAGCACCACAAGTATGAACTAGCCCTTAGTTTTGCATGATGGTGTGTCAGATGCAGGGCATTCATACCCCTTGAAATGTTACAACCAAAAACGTAAATGTATTTTATTGGGATTTTATGTGATAGACCAACACAAAGCAGCACATAATTGTGAAGTGGAAGGAAAATGAAACATGGTTTTTAAATCAATTTTTTTTTTTTTTTTTACAAATATCTGATATGTTTTGTGTGTATGGAGCCATTTGCTGTCAGAAGTCACCTAATTAGTAAATATCCACCTGTGTGTAATTTAATCTTAATATAAATACAGCTGTTCTGTGAAGCCCTCAGACGTTGAGGGCTGGAGGACACACCAGACAGGTCAGAGATAAAGTTATGGAGAAGTTTAAGGGTTAGGTTATAAAGTGTGTACACACGCACACGCACACACACACACGCGCACGTATATAATGTGTGTATATATATATATACCTACCAGCAAGACAACGACCCTAAACATACAGCCAGAGCTACAATTGAATAGTTTAGAACAAAACATATGTGTTAGAATGGCCCAGACCTAAATCCAATTGAGAAACTGTGGCATGACTTGGAAATTACTGTTCACAGATGCTCTCCATCCAATCTGACAGAATTTGAGCTAATTTGCAGAGGAGAATGGGCAAACATGTCACTTTCTAGATGTGTAAAGCTGGTAGAGACATCTCCAAAAAGACTTGCAGCTGTAATTGCAGTGAAAGGAGGTTCTACAAAGAATTGGCTCGGGGGGGCTGAATACAAATGTACCCCACATTTTTCACGTATTTGCAAAAAATATTGGAAACCATTTATCAGTTTCCCTACAACTCACAATTATGTGCCACTTTGTTGGTCGATCACATACCAATAAAATACATTTCCGATTTAGGTTGTAACATGACAAAACGTGGGAAATTTCAAGGGCTATGAATACTTTTTTTTTAAGGCACTGTAAGTTTATTCATAGTCTCTCTGCAATGAGTTACATCAGTTTGGATGTTCTTTGACTGATTTACATATAACATTTTTTTTCTTTTGGGACATTCAGTGAGCAGGTGTAATAAGGTGTAATAAAAGGTATGCAAATTACTCAGACAACAATAAAGAGGAAGTCTCATTATATATATATATATATCATTTTTTTTTTTATTTGTACTGTGATATGTGAAGATTAGATGGCTCCATAGCCTGTGGCGTGTGTGTATGTATTATACTGTATATATTGCAGTTTTTGTTCATTGGAAAAACATGCAAGCACTGCAGTCCTCCGGTAATGTTTGGGAAAACATTTAAGGTTCTTTAATCCTTGGTATAAAGCCGAGTACACACAAAAGGAACCAGACGACTTTCGTTACATGTTTGCTTGCCTGTTCATCAGAAGCTGGTCTGTCGATGGGCTTCTGTCGAACATTCTTGTTGGAAACCCAATGGCTGCAAGCACTGATCAGTGTTATCTTGGGGGTCCCTTTTTTTTATTTTTTCCAGAATACAGTAGTACAATGAGAACTATCCCTGTATCACACATTGTTGATGTAGGGATCTGTTGTCAATTTATTTTTTGTTCAACGCGCTGGTTGAAAGAAAACAACTGAATGTGTAAACCCAGCTTAAGTTCTTCTTTGGGCAACCAGTGAATGCTTCCATTGTCTCTGTGAAAGCAGCAGGTAAAGCTCATGTTTATATTTCCATGACACTTGTATGATCAGGGGCCGCATGCACCTGTAAACAGATAAAACCAAAGCGCCAAAGGCAGCAGCACACAAACAAGCATTCAAAAATGAAGGCCACAAGAGCACAAATGTGCCTTACAAAAACATACCTGAGAAACCAACCCATCCACACCTCACTGTTACAAGGTATTGTTTGACAGTACAGCAGTATGGATCCCTCAATGAGTCGTATAGATGCCTAGGCCTCAGTTTTTATGGGCTCTGAAGTAACACAATGCGGACATTTGGCACTTGCTGTGTGTGCCCTCACGGCCCCTGCAATGAACAGGGCATAAGTTGATAACATAGAAATGATCAGAGGAGTCCAGTTACTGATCTCTGTAGTCCCCCCCCCCCCCCCCCCCCAAACTCTTTAGTCCATGGATTGCATAGTTCATGAGAAATTTCAGATGTCACAAGTCATTTTTTAAGAGAGAACATTATATTCAGTGTATAGTGATGTCAGTGGCCCCCTATATCAGACATTGACCACCACTGAACTAGAGGGAGAATAAAGGAAAGAGAGAGCTCCTCGTAGAGTAAAATTCTCGGGTTCATTTGTTAAAAACAGCTTACAAAATATAAAAAAGCTGTCATAGTGACAGGACCTGCATCACTAGTGAAGCCCTTGGAGATGTGGTGTTTATAATAGACATAACGTCTCCACTACTGCCCGGACTGAGGGCTTCACTAGTAATGCAGGTCCTGTCACTATCACAGCTTTTTTATATTTTGTAAGCTGTTTTTAACAAATAAACACAAGGATTTTACTCTACGAGGAGCTCTCTTTACTTTATTACCGAGCTGCACATGGTTTGCCCCTGAAGTTCCGGAGCCACAACTGGATAATACCCACCACAGAGGTAATACCGGAGGTTACGGCATTGGGTTTGGTCCCCAGTAAATGAGGGATATGCAATTAGCGGACCTCCAGCTGTTGCAGAACTACTAGTTCCATGAGGCATAGCAAGACTGACAGCCACAAGCATGACCCCCAGAGGCAGAGGCATGATGGGACTTGTAGTTTTGCAACAGCTGGAGGTCCGCTAATTGCATATCCCTGACCTACAGGCTCGTTTGACTTTTTTTTTTTTTTTGGCTGCAAGGCAAAGGAGTCCGACTCATCTGGTGTTTTTGGAATTTTACACCATCCCCAGGAGGAGGATCACCAACTTCATTGGGACACGGAGCACTAGAGCACTTTCTTGCACTATAAAAATAAAATTATTTTGCACTTTTATCACATCATGCTCTTTAATTGTATTATTGTCCCTTTTAAAAGATTATTATTGTCTTTTTTCATTAATGAATCCGGTATCGTCATTTTAACTAACAAGCTTGCTTAATTTGTATAAACCAAATTACCATTATTATTACAAATTATGCTTTCATGTTAGTTATGGATCAGTCATGTCGATATATAGCCATATGTTGTATCCAATTATCCTAGATTAATATTGTGTACAAGTATAAAAACTGGGTACATTTTATAAGAGGAATTGGTGTTAACAAGGAGGGCCGTTTATAAAAAAAAAAAAGTCAGCAGCTGCAAACACTGCAGCTGCTGACTTAATAAACAGACTTGCCTGTCCAGGGCGCCCGCGATGTCGGCTGCCCAAGGCCGACCCGTCCCTCGGCTCTTGGGTCCCGGCGCCACCATTCTTTCTAAGGGAAACGGGCAGTGGAGCCTTGCGGCTTCACTGCCTGTTTCCTACTGCACATGCGCGAGTCGCGCAACACTTTGTGAATGGGACGCGCTGTGTTCTGGGACACACAGTTCCCAGAACACAGTGCGACCCATTACCCAGAAGACACCGTGACGAGGAGAGAAGAAAGAAGATCTCCGCGGAGGAGGAAGATTAGGATTATGTGCCTAGCAACAGGCATTTCTGGTAAGTAAAAAAAAAAAAAAAAAATTCCTTTTTTTTTTTTTTTTTTTTTTCCAGGGTGGCCCTCCACTTTGAGGAGCAGGCTCTGTCTATTATTTAATTTTATATTTCTCTTGCCCCACTAGTGGGGGCAATACTGGACAGCAGCTGCTCAAACATGTTTTGCCATTTAACCACCAAGGCGCAAGTGTCTTGTTACATTACAACCCTGTTAAGCTTATTATATGTGGTCCGAATGTCGGGCGGCATCGTCTGGTTCTATAGAAACCACCAAACAATCGGCCCATGTGTACTGCAGCCAGGGCCATGACGATTGGCTCCCGATCAGCGCTCTCAGCCAATGGCTGAGAGTGTTCTGGTGGGGGAGCCGCCCCCCTGCTGGAACACGAAAGAATAGCAGGGGATATCTCTGTGCTAACATTGCATAGTACAGTGACTCTGACCTGAGCTGTCAGTTTTTTTTTTCCGTTCAACCCACACTACTAGTGTGTATGAGGCTTAAGGAATAATTTTTTTCTTGTGTTCTGTTGTGGCTATGAGACAGGAAGTAAGGGAATTCTCTCCAATGAGAACTTGCTCTATCCAAAGTGGGGAAATTTATTTATTTTGCCTTTTTTAGTTCTACTCTAAGTGGCGCTGGCAGGGAATACAAGCCTGTCTATGCATGCCATTGATAAAAAAAACACCATTGTATGGCTGAGCAAGAAGTTTGTGGACCTCTGGCGCAGTGCTGGCAGGTGGTTGGGCTGTGTCTATGGTAAACTTAAAAATCTAATTTAAAAATGGACTTTCCGCTAAACAATACTAATCATGCCAGATGTCAACGCCAACACACCAGTGGCAGTGCATCCATAAGGGCGCACGGGCATCGCCCCTTCTCTCCTGCCACCCCCTCTAGCACCGATAGATTCATGCATTGCATGAATCTATGGCTGCTGCTGCCACCACTATTCAGGCGCCCGGTCCCTTGGCGGGCGCCTGAATTACAGTGGCGGGGGTGTGTGTTTTTGAAGCACCTAAGGCTCTAATAGGCAACAAAAAAGGTGACCTGCAAGCGCCATGCTGGGCAGCATTTGATGGCGCACAGTGGCTGCATTTTGAGGCACAGTTGATGGGCACAGTGGCTGCATTTGGGGTTATTTTTCAGTTTGTTTGCGCCCCCCAAAACTTTTGAGCACCAGCCGCCACTGCAGCATACTATGGTTTGTATTTAATTACATTTGTTTTCTGTACAAGCTTTGAATAAGTTATGACATCCTACAGCTATTAGCAGGTTTATTTTGTGCCGCCATTGTCCTTACCTGGAACAATCGGATAAGCATATTGAATAGGAACCGTAATCTATGGTGACGTCACCTTCCTTTCTCTGTTACCTGGATGTCTCCTATCCCCCCCCTGGAGTCACAGACACGGGAGACTTTCTAAACATAAGCTTTCCTCATCAATTGTGCATAAGCGTGCTTGTGGGTGTTGCATTGTCATCGCGGAATCTGCCCGAGCCAGTAAGTCAAACAGCCGGGCAGAAGCTGGTGACAAGAATTTGGCAGTCTGAGAGTGTTATACACTGCCGTATGTATACTTAGTGCTATGACCATTTGGTTGTGGAATTTCATGAAATACCGTACTTTAAAAAACTACAATTTACCTGAAAGGCTTCCTTTACTCTTAGATTTTAAATCCTTCTTCTTTTTTTCTTTTTTTTTTTTTTTTCTTGCTCGCAATAAGACCTTGTCTGGATCATGTGACTCATGTCATTTGTCAGATACTTATTTCAAGAATTCCTTTCATTTTCATCAGACGGTATGCTGAAAAGGGCAACAAATGTAGAAACGCCATCAATTATAAAGATCTAACACATATAGGGCTGAAACAACTAATCGATTATGAAATTAATCGATTACTATTTTCATAATCGATTAATCGGCCAGTAACATAATGGGGTTAAAAAAAAACTAAAATGAGCCCTTTATAGTACAAAAATATAATCACTACTGTAAATATTACTTTCACTGTTCTACAGTAAAAAAATGAACCCCTTCCAGTAGTGATTGTCTGCTTTTTTTGTACTATAAAGGGCTCATTTTAGTCTTTTTTTTTTTTTTTTTTTTAACCCCATTATGTTCCAAAACGTCTTAGGCCTGGTTCACATCTATGTGTTTGTTGGCGCTTTTTGCAGAAACGCACTACAGTTCATTTACATGGTTTCCTATGGGTCATGTTCACATCTGTGCTTTATTCAGCCGCTGCGTATTTGGAAAGGGTCAGGGACTATTAACGCAAAACTGTGCTTTTTTTGGTTCAATTTACTTCAATGGAAAATCTGCAGAAAAGAATGTGTTTTTGCAGCAGTTTGTTTGTTTTTTAATCTGCCCCAAAAAAAACAACGCAAATTTCAGTTAAACGTGCGCAAAAATCAAAACTCACAGCAAAAAGCACTGCAGAAACAGATCAAAAGCAAACCCTGCATAGGTGTGTACCGAGCCTTATGCTGGCCTCACGGATCAATTTTCACGTGAGAATATTCAGATGAAAAATCTTTGTACATTTGCTGAATGAAAGCATTTCGTTTGAAAATTTCAGTTAATTTCTGAACAAAAACCACATACACTGTCTGAAAATTCCTTTGACCGAGAAGTTTTCTATTTTCAAATTTTCCCATCACTGGTTGAAATTTGACCAACTTTTTTTTTTTTTAAGGTTATTAACCGATTATTGTTTCGATTAATCGATTATGAAAATAATCGTTGCAGCCCTAAACGCATATCTAAACCCAAGAGCACAAATGTATTATTTTGCGACTTACAAGTCCTCTATTGTAGTGGCTGCATTTGTTTCTTTTTTCAGACTAAGAACATTTCAGCAAGTACAGAAAATACCTGTTTATCTTACTAGAAATGGGGTGTCCTTGTCCCTGCTCATGCACTGTACCGAAAGCACAAAGAACCTTATTTCTACTCTGTAAACAACCTAGCCCTTCGACTTGCCATGTAAAGTAGGGTATACAGGGACTGAAAATTTTCCGGATCTTCCTGAGTGACGATCCGTGTGCACTGCTGTCTGTGGAACAATCGTGCTGGAGAACCGCCACTCAATCGCTACTTTCAGCCAATGGCAGCAGCGCTGATATTTGTATTCTGTCAGTATACAGTAACGCAGCAAGGGATATCCCGGCATCACATATTGTTGATGGGAGGGAATCTGTCAGTTTATTATTTATTATTATTTTTGGTTTTCTTCATTCAACCAGCGAGTTAAACTGCTCTTGTATACCCAGCCTAAGGCTGCATTCACACCTCAGCGTTTGGAATCGCAGGCAGATTTTACAGCGATTCTGCCCGTGATTTCAAAACGCCCATGTGTGAATGACAAATCTTGGAACTCTCATTTGAGATGCCATTCATTTGAGTCCAAAATCTTCTTTTGGGCAACATGCTTCATGCGTTGCGGTTAGCCACGATTGCAGCGCAGCAACGGTGTCTCAAATGTGCATTATGTGATTTGTCATTCACGCCTGGCCTTTTTTTGAAATTGCGGGCAGAATCGCTGCAAATATGCCCATGCTTCAAAACGCTGAGGTTTGAATGCAGCCTAATGGAGATGAACAAAGGCGGACCGGCTTAAAGTGTGGCCTGTGTGACAACCATGGCTGCCTATATAGCCACACAGACACGGGAAGTGTTCTTTCCAACGTTATCTGGTGACCATATAGTGGGGGAAATAAAAAACTAACATAATACACCCACCTTATCTTAAGATTGTTAAGCTGCTATAGATAAAATGTGTTTTTTTGGGTTTAGCTTTTCTTTAGTTTATAATTTTGGAGAGCAGTGTTCAAGAGGGAAAGTAGTCTATACCATGCTATATTCAAACAGTACGAAGATAGTCAAACCTGTTTTTACATGGAACTAATAACAAGATGGTCCCTTAATCACCAGAGACACATCTTGTTAATACTATAAATTGCTTCTGGTCCCTGACCTGAATTTGTCACACCCGACTCTCCTCACTCATGTCAATGATACACTTTTTACGTCATACTACTATAGACATCTAAAGTAGGTCTGTGAGAGTTCAAGATAAAAGAACCCTGACTATCCATTCCTCCACTGATATGTAAGCAGACAGGTTCTGTTTCAGTGTAGGTTACAGCAGGAAATGGTCTAGCCCTGTTCAAAAATCCATCTTTTTAACAAAGATTTAAAGTAGACTTCTAGCCTTATGCTGCGTATACACGGTCAGAATTTCGGCCAGCAAAAGACCGATGAGAGCTTTTGGATGAAAAATGCGACCGTGTGTATGCTCCATCCGAATTTCGCTGGCCGAATTTCCCCCAGCAAAAGATCGAGAGCAGGTTCTCAATTTTTCCGACCGAATTCCGATCGTGTGTATGCAATTCCTACGCGCAAAAGACCACACATGCTCAGATTGAACTACGAGATGGAAGCTATTGGCTACTGGGCATTGAACTTTTTCTAGTCCCGTCGTACGTGTTGAATGTCACCTTGTTTTTATCGGTCGGAATTTGGTGTGACCGTGTGTATGCAAGACGGCTTGAGCGAAATTCCGTCGGGAAAACCATCAGAGCTTTTTCCGACCAAAATTCTGATTGTGTGCAGCATAAGGGTCCATTCACACTAGGAACCGCATGTCGCACAAGAGCGCTCTGCGGCTTCTGTGCGATTCACATGCAGTTCTGTGCAGTATGATTTCAACCCCATTCCTTTTCAACAGGCTCAAATCGCACTGCACTAAAAGTAGCACACGCACTGCTTTTTGATAGGCACGGCAAATGTATTGTATAGTACTTTTTTACTATGCTGGCCAGTACAGGCAAACACACTGCATTTTGTGACCTGCACAGCAGATCGCAAGGGCAGTTCGATTGGCATGCCGTGGCTTTCCCTCCCTGCATTCTAGTTTGAATGGGTCCGAAAACTAACTAGTCCTAACTAGTTTTGGTCCCCCAACCCATTGCTAGCCGTGTGTGTGTGTGTGTGTGTGTGTTAAAAAATTTACTTTTATAGTCCTAGTGTTGGTGAGCAGCAGCTGCATGGGAGAGGAGGGAGCACTCAGCTGGGAATTAAGAAGCCATAACCACACTCAGACACCCCTCCCCTGCAGCCATTGCTGTCTGACACAGGGTGAGTAGACTGGAGCAGACAAAAAAAAGGTAAGTATACACTTATTTTAATTTTTTTTACATGACTGAGGTAACAGGAATGGGAAGGACACTAGTTAGCGTTAGGCTGGGATTCTATTTTTAAGAAAATCTTTCTAGGATATTTGCAGCTGCCACTGGTGACTTGGTTTTAGAAGATGCTTTACTACATGGAGCAGACTTTCTTAACTTTCTTGCCCTTTAAGAAACCTTAAAATGTTTTTCAGGTTCTATGAACCCCAGCTAAGAATTCTAACTACAGATTTCAATAGGTTAGATGAGTAATTTTTAGATTTATAATATAGTGGTATAGTTCGAGTATTTGACACCAAAGGTGGATCCCTTTTTTTGTTTTGTTTTTATTTTATTTATTTTTTTTTTATATTTTTTTTTACACTTTCTGCCCTATATGAGAAAATGTTTATGAAAAATAATAATTAAGACTATCTAGACAGACTTCCTTGCATTGGTGATCAGTGAAGGGTTCCCTCACACTGGTGGTCAGTGGAAGAGGTTTCCCATTATATTACATTGGTGGTTATTTTCATGAGATTTATGCCCCTTTGTACATCTATGTACCGTGTGAGGAAGAATACCCCCTTCAATTGGTGGTCATAGGAAAGATTGCAGCACCATCTCATTTCCCATTTCAGAAAAGTGAATCTTTAAATTGTGATTAGTGAGAGGAAGAATGCCCCTTAGGTTTGTGGTCAGTGGGAAGAATGCCCTATAACAGTGATGGTGAACCTTGGCAGCCCAGATGTTTTGGAACTACTTTTCCCATGATGCTCAACTACATTGCAGAGTGCAAGAGCGGCATGGGAAATGTAGTTACAAAACACCTGAGGTGCCAAGGTTCACCATCACTGCTCTATAACATTGGTGATCGTTTGGGGAAGAATGGCAACCGTATAAATATTTAAGCAGCTCATTGGTGTTATACCAATGGCCCTGTCAAGTGGTATTATGCTTGGGAGCTATACAGACAGCGTTCTATGGACAATACACCACTGCTTAACCACTTGCCGCCCGCCCTATAGCAAATAGACGGCGGCAAAGTGGTTGCATAATCCTGACCGGACGTCATATGACGTGATCAGGATTATGAGCCGCTGCGCGCCCCAGGGGGCGCGCATCGCGGCGATCGTTGTTGCGGGGTGTCAGTCTGACACCCGGCAACTACGATCTCGGTAAAGAGTCTCCGACGGAGACTCTTTACCACGTGATCAGCCGTGTCCAATCACGGCTGATCAGTGTAAATAGGAAAAGCCGGTGATCGGCTTTTCCTCACTCACGTCTGTCAGACGCGAGTATAGGAGAGCCGATCGGCTGCTCCTCTGACAGGGGGGGTCTGTGCTGATCGATTATCAGCACAGCCCCCCTGAGGATGCCCACACTGGACCACCAGAGACGCCACCAGACCACCAGGGATGCCAAGGACAAGGTATGCCACCCTAGACCACCAGGGATTCCAATCAGTGCCACAATGGATGCCAATCAGTGCCCATAATGGATGCCAATCAGTGCCCACAATGGGCATCACTGATTGGCATGCATTATTGATTGGCACTGATTGCCATCCATTAGTACAATATATTATAATACAATGCCGCCTATCAGTTCCCATCTGTGCCGCCTATCAGTTCCCATCTGTGCCGCCTATCAGTTCCCATCTGTGCCGCTTATCAGTGCCTACCCATGCCCACCTGTGCCACCTACCCATGCCCACCTGTGCCGCCTACCCATGCCCACCTGTGCCGCCTAACCCATGCCCACCTGTGCCGCCTATCCATGCCAATCCGTGCCAATTTGTGCCACCTATCAGTGCCCATCCGTGTCGCCCATCGGTGCCGCCTATCAGTGCCACTTCATTGGTGCCACCTCATTGGTGCCCATCAGTGCCGCCTTATCATTGCCCATCAGTGAAGGAGAAAACTTACTTATTTGCAAAGTTTTGAAACTGAAACAAAAACATTTTTTTTTTCAAAATTTTCGGTATTTTTTTATTTAGCAAAAAATAAAAACCGCAGAGGTGATCAAATACCACCAAAAGAAAGCTCTATTTGTGGGAAAAAAATGATAAAAATTTCATTTGGGTACAGTGTAGCATGACCGCGCAATTGTCATTCAAAGTGCGACAGCGCTGAAAGCTCAAAATTGGTCTGGGCAGGAAGGTGTTTAAGTGCCCGGTATTGAAGTGGTTAAAGTGTTGTTCCACCCCCCCCCCCCCCCCCAAAAGAAAAGTGCTTAAAAAAACAGAACATTTGGAGAATTATTATTTTTTATTTTTTTACGCACCTCCAAATGCCTGTTGCTAGGGGGTCCCTTCTAGTCTGCCTCCTTCAGCGCCTGGGCTCCTGACGTCACTTCCCTTGGTGCAGGAAGGGAGATCACCACCTCTTCCCCCCTCCCCTCTAGGAAATCATCTGGGACACGTGACCGGTCCCAGATGATTTTGCGGCCAGTCACGGCTCGCAAATGCGCAGTGGGTGCCCGGCTGTGAAGCCACAGCCGGGCTCCCACAGTTAAAATGCCGCCACCGCCGAGCGGTAGGGGAAGACGAGTGGGGCTTTGATCCCCCCACATCGCTGGACCTTGGGACAGGTCAGTGTCCGATTTTTATTAAAAATCAGCAGCTGCAGTATGGTATGTATGTATGTATGTATGTATGTATGTATGTATGTATGTATATATTACACACACGCTATAAAATAATTTTTTTGGGGGGGAAATCCGCTTTAAAGAACCCATAGAAACGTTTTGTAGAACCCTAGAGTTCTACGTGAGGGATTTCGAGCCCCTGATCAAGAATGTATACGGTGTAAATCGGGGAGTTTAGATGTCAGTAATTTTAAGATGGACGCTGAATCAGTAGTGTTGGCACCAATATTTCTATTTAACCAAAAGTATTGATTCTGGCATCCTTCTGTTTGATAGCAATAGCTGTAATTTTAGCACAGTTATGCCTAAACTAAAAAAAGCATTGATTTGTATCTACCCCGTTTGATTCAGTGTGTATAAGCCTGCAGGAGTTCATAGAGGAAAAAAGGGGAAAAAAAAATTCTTTAAGCACAAGTGACAACATTCTGACCTTGTTTTTGTAGGAAAATACAGTTTGCTTACAAATTGTACAAAATGAAACTTTTATTTTTATGCTTGTTAGAACATACAGTCCTTTATGATGTCTACAAAAAGGCAGCTTGAGTTTCAAGGCTGTTGTCACATTCAGGAAGACAAATGAATGAACTTGCTAAGTGAGAATTATTGTACAGAAAGAGTGATGTGTGTGATTCAGCATGAAGACATCCATTCACAATGAAAAGCTAAACCACGTTTTATAAACTTACTGCAGTATCCTTGGGCCACGGGTCTGTACACCACTGCACTTTACATTGATTCCTTTAGACAGGCCTGTGAATAGTTTTCAGGAAATCTGATTAAATGTACAAAATGCGCGTCCATGCAAGAAGAAATGGTAAACATATATAGAAGTTGTTCACTTTTTGAAAAAAAATTTTAATGCGTTTTTTTTATTTTTTACAGGTAAAGAATGTTTATTTCTTTCTCTAAAGTCTGCAGAGCATTGCACCTGTGATCAGCAGATTGCAGTTGCTATGTCAGGCTCCTACAGACTGTCTGCTCGTACCGCCAATATGGGCAGGCAGTTATGCAGGCCATACACGGTCGAATTTCGAACAAATTTTCTTTTCAAAATCAGAAAATTCGTTTTTTTTTTGTGATCCGATGATGCCACCATTGATTTTCGAAATTCGGCCGACCAAGCCTTCAATTTCACCTCATGTTGCTACAGAAAATAATTTTCTTGGCTGGAAATCTTCTTCTTTTCTCTCCGTAAGTTTTCTTTTATCTCCATACATTTTCTTTTCTTATTGCGTTTCTCGAACGATTCTCCCATCATTGATTAGAAAATCGTTCGTTTTTCAAAAAATTTCCGACATGTCCGATTCCTCAAATTTTTTGTTTCCGCATGAAAATCGGCTGTTGCTGCAGCCCACTAATGGTGCGAAATTCATACGAAAATTCTTAGATACGATTTTCGAAAGAATTTTTTTTTTCGAAATTCGAACCGTGTATGGCCGGCATTAGTTGAGAGCAGGAAGATCAATGAGCTACAAAAGCCCTCACTAGCGCCCTCTCAGTTCATTGAGAACTACCAGCCATCAGCTGCACGATCCAACGGTACTCGTGACTCATTCATTCGCAGGAGACTGTAAATGATGTGGGTGGAGCCTCTCTGCCACGCCGTTTTCAAATTGTGACAGTGGGTGCTGCGAGAAATTTGTCCCACCCTTTGTCACAGGAAGGGGGAGGGGTAGAGAGCAGAAGTATGCTAAACATGTTACATGCCGCGTACACACACAAACTGACTTTTTGACGCACTAGGTCTGACAGTCTTCCGATGGACGTTCGGCGGAGGTCCGACGGATTTGGCCACACACGAACGGACAAAGTCCATTCGTTTTAAAGGTGATGACGTAAACGGGACTAAACAAGGAAGTTCAGTAGACAATAGCGGTCCTTGCGTCGTATTTGGTAAGTTGGATTAGCACACAGACTAACGGTTTTCCCGATTTTTAGTCGGAATTGAGTCCGTCGGATAGATAGGAAACATGTTCTATTTCTAGGTCCATCTGATTTAACCAATTAAGTGCCAAGTCGTGCCCCCCCCCTCCTATGTGCCCTCACTTACCGCCTCATAATAGGTTAATTGCCTGTGTTTAAATGGGATCTGTAGTTCCCCAAGCAATGGTATAGCTTTTTCCTGATATTCCAGCAGGTGGGTAGTCGCTCTTCATATAGATATCATACAAGGGAATAGAACTAAAGGGATTCCATGGTGTAATTTCATTTTTTTTATTGGTAAAAAAAAAGCATAAAAACAAAATGCACACTTACAGTGTACTCTTCTTTTTATATGAGCATGTAAAATCGCCGCTCTGAAAAAGAGTGAATGTGATGTAACCAGAAATGTCCAGCCTCTTAATGCAATTCGCATTAAGCGCCACGTCTGCTCTTTGGAACGCAGCTCGCAGTGCCGAGCTTCTGGAGCGGCAATTTTATATGCTCACATACAAGAGGAGTACATTGTAAGTGCGCATTTTGTTTTTATGCTTTTTTTTTTTATTTTTTTTTTTTTTTTGTGGCAAAAAACAAAAACAAAATTACACTATGGAATCCCTTTTAGTTCTATTCGCTTATATCCATATGAGGAGCTACTACCCACCTGCTGGAGTATCGGGGAAAAGCTATACAGCCATTGCTTGGGGAACTACAGATCCCATTTTAACACTGGTCGATTAACCTATTATGAGCTGGTGATTGAGGGGCATACGGCTTGGCACTTTATCACATCGACATATGAAGATTGTCATCAACTATATTTACAAGGACTTATTGTTAACCAAATATTTTCATACCAAGCACAGACTGCATTTTTATAGATCCCGTATTTATCGGCATACAACACACACAGGCGTATAATGCACACCTTCATTTTAGGAGGGAATTTTCCGGAAATAAACGTAAATCTTAAAGAACTTTGAAGCAAAATAAAGGACAGTGCCCATCAGTGCAGCCTCACCAGTGCCCATCAATGCAATTTGATGTCCATCTGCACCCTCACAATTTCCCATCGTTGAAGCTTGATCAATGCCCATCTGCAGCTTCACCAAATGTAAATGAAGGGGCAATGCTTGTATCTATTATGGTGTGACCAGGGCACATAGAAACAATAGGGATAAACCATGCGGTAATGTGCATGTATTGAAGATATGTACTGTGTAGGGGGGGGGGGGGGCTGGGTGTATTTTTTATTTTTTTTCTGTTCTTGCATAACCATTTTAATAACATCTTGTATTGCTCATTTAACTTTCCTTGAAGTTTCCCAGGCTAAGTTGGGATGTCCCTCTTCTTTCCAGTCTAACATGTTTCTCTTCTCCACTGGCTGTACAAACAGCAGTCTTGTAATCCGTCAACTGCACACTCTTCCCTGTTGCTTTATGAAATCCCATGACTTCCTCAGTGATTCTTTTATCAGTGCGTCTATGAACCTGACACTCTAGCTGTTGGAAGAATGAAAGTCCTATCATGACTCTAGTCCCAGTAGAGTTTTTTTTATTTTATTTTATTTTTTCATTGGAGCCTGTAAAGCATTGCACCCATGATCAGCAGAAAATCACTGGTGTTGCAATGCTGGGATCCTGCAGACTCTGTGCACTATGTGCTATAGAAATAAAAAAAGATGTATCTGCGCTGTGGGGAGGCAATAGCAGATAAGTAATACACCAAACATAAATAATCTTAAAAAAAAATTGTGTAGCACCAAAAGTAAATGAACAGCAGTGAAATGAGAATATTGTGTTTATTAATGGACAAAACATTAAAATAAAGGCAAAAAAAAAATCTATAATATAAATAGATATATCTGTATGTGTGTGTGTATGTATGTGTGTGTATATATGTATGTGTGTATATCTATCTATCTAATCTATATATTATATTATCTCTCATGTGGATGGATATCCATAATAAAAAATGTAGTGAAAAATAGATTTAAATGCGCAGTCCCGTGATATGATCAGCAATATAAACTTAAAAGTGAAAACACAATAGTTCAGTGCAAAGATGTGCACAAGCATTTGATGGTGAGTTGAAAAATGAAGAGGTGCACCAGAATCATCCACCACACACCTGTAACATGGACACTCACCAGAAAAACACGCATCCAGTGTAGATCCGCCATATGTTGTGCGGAAGGCTGTTCAGCAACTCGCACCATTCAGATGTAGTTGTAGTAACTAAAACTCACCGGAAGCCAGATGAAGTCTCCATAGTGTAGTATTTATTTATTGGAATTGTAAGTTAAAAGCCAAAATAAAATGAATCCTAAAAACACATATGACAATGAGTGCCACTGCCGACCCGATATCGCACAGTGGCCTGAAAAAAGTATTTGACCCCTACTGTTTTTTGTATGTTTGCCCAAGGACAAAAATGATCAGTTTATAATTGTATTATTAGGTTTATTTTAACAGTGAGAGACAGAATAACAAAAATATCCAGGAAAACGCATTTCAAAAAAGTTATGATTTGATTGAATTGATTTGCACTGTAATGAGTGAAGTAAGTATTTGATCCCCCTATCAATCAGCAATATTTCTGGCTTCCAGGTGTCTTCTATACAGGTAACGAGCTGAGATTAGGAGCACTCTTAGAGCCGGTTCACACAGGGGCGACTCGTCAGGCGACTTAGCCACCTGACAAGTCTCTTCCCATTCTGTGCAATGGAACCGTTTGGAGCGACTCAAGTCGCTCTGGCTTAGAAAAAGGTTCCTGTACGACTTTTGGGGCGACTTGCATTGACTTTTAGGCTGGGTTCACACCACAGCGATGCGGGAACGCCGCGAATCCACGGCGTTTTCCCGCATCGCATTACTCCCGCCGGCAGTTCACACTGCCCTATGCGAACGGCTGGGAGTGTCAATGATATGTTAATGACACCCCCAGATCCGTCCGCTTATCGCAGTGCGATCTGCCGACTCGCACAGGAATCGGATCGCATGGTGTGAACACCCATGCGATCCGATTCTGTTGCGGACCAAAAAAAGGGTCCCGTGCGAGTTTGCTGCGGGAGCGATGCGAATTCAGCCATACTATCTGTATGGCTGAACTCGCATCGCTACGGAGATCGGATGTGATTTGCACTGCAGTGCGGTGTGAATCACATCCGGATCTCCCCCCGCAGCAGTGTGAACCCGGCCTTATACAGAAGTAATTTTTCAAGCCGCCGCTAAAGTCTGATCCTGGTCGCCTGAGGCAGTCGCGCTGCAAGTTGTGCTGCCTCAGTGTGAACCGGGTCTTAAAGGAAGTGCTCCTAATTTCAGTTTATCTGTATAAAAGACACCTGTCCACAGAAGCAATCAGAATACAATCTCTCCACCATGGCTAAAACCAAAGAGCTGTCCAAGGATGTCGGGGACAAGATTGTAGACCTACACAATGCTAGAATGGGCTAAAAGACCATCGGCAAGCAGCTTGGTGAGAGGGTGACAACAGTTGGTACGATTATTCTCAAATGGAAAACCCAAAATAACTGTCAATCTCCCTCGGCCTGGGGCTCCATGAAGGATCTCACCTCATGGAGTTTCAATGAGCATGACTATGGTGTGGAAACCCACTCAGAACTACACAGGAGAATCTTGTCAATGATCTCAAGGCAGCTGGGACCATAGTCACCAAGAAAACAATTGGTAACACACTACGCCGTGAAGGACTGAAATCCTGCAGTGCCTGCAAGGTCCCCTTGCTCAAAAAAGCACATGTACAGGTCCGCCTGAAGTTTGTTAATGAATGTCTGAATGATTGAGGAGAACTGGGTGAAAGTGTTGTGGTCAGATGAGACCAAAATCAAGATCTTTGGCATTGTCTGAACTCGCCATGTTTGGAAGAGGTATGCTGCCTATGAGCCCAAGAACACCATCCCCACCGTCAAACATGGAGGTGGAAACCTTTAAAAAAAAAAAAAAAACAGGGCATTGATAATGGGTCATGGATAGGTGTTTCAGCATGACCGTGACCCAAAACACAATGCCAGGACAACAAAGGAGTGGCTCAAGAAGAAGCACATATTAAGGTCCTGGAGTGGCCTAGCCAGTCTTTAGACCTTAATCCTATAGAAAATATGTGGAGGGAGCTGAAGGTTCGAGTTTTTAAACGTCGGCCTCAAAACCTTAATGACTTGGAGAGGATCTGTAAAGAGAAGTGGGACAAAATCCCTCCTGAGATTTGTGCAAACCTGGTGGCCAACTACAACCTCTGTGATTGCCCACAAGAGTTTTGCCACCAAGTACTAAGTCCTGTTTTGTGAAGGGCTCAAATACTAATTTCACTCATTAAAATGCAAATCAATTTAGAACTCTTTTGAAATGCATTTTTCCTGGATATTTTTGTTCTGTCTCTCACTGTTAAAATAAACCTACCATTAAAATTATAGACTGATCATTTGTCAGTGGGCAAACGTACAAAATCAGCAGGGGATCAAATACTTTTTTCCCCTCCCTGTACGTTTTACCTTAATGTACATACTTTAATAATTTTCGTTCTTGTTGTGAACCAAAATTGCATTTCAAAGAATACAGTGCTGCGATTTGTTTAAGTTATAAGCCATCCCTCTGTGACTTGTGATGTCCTCCTATTTTATAAGCAGACTGCATTTCCCATGTATGGTTTTTTTCTTTATATTTGGTGTATAAGAATTAATCTGATTAATATTTGTGTTTCAGGGACACCATGTGGAGGATTTTCACTGGCTCCCTTCAGCTGGAGGAGAAGTCGAATGTTCTCCTGCATGACCTGCGTGAAATTGAAGCTTGGATCTACCGTCTTTTGCGTTCCCCGACACCTGTACACGGCCAGAAAAGGGTTGATGTGGAGGTTCTGCCCTTGGAGTTGCAGCCACCCTTGACCTTTGCCCTTCCTGATCCCTCTCGTTTTTCGTTGGTGGATTTTCCTCTCCACTTGCCACTGGAACTTTTGGGAGTCGATGCCTGCTTACAAGTCTTGTCCTGCATCCTGTTGGAGCATAAGGTATAGCCAAATGCTACAACAGATGTATGAGCCAGCTGTTGCTTTGTAAAAAAAACGTTCATGATTGCATGTGTCCTCATACATATTCATGATCCGTGTCTGTTGTTGTTTTGAAGTATGAGATTTTCATTTCAGAATTCTTTCTTTTTCAGGTTGTGCTGCAGTCTCGAGACTACAATGCATTGTCTATGTCTGTAATGGCTTTTGTGTCCATGCTTTATCCACTGGAATATATGTTTCCTGTAATTCCACTCCTTCCCACGTGCATGGCATCTGCTGAGCAGGTACGAAGTAGTAACTTGTTTTTTGCTTTTTACTGTTTACCACTGATTTCTGATATTTACCATGTTCTGATGACTGTTATTTTTAATCCAATCCTGGATAATCTCAAACTGTCCCGATCAGGGGCATTCCTACCATGAGGCAAACAGGGGGGCAGCTTCTGTACCGGGATGTCGTCATGTTTTTTTTTTTTTTTTTTTAAGAGGGCGCCAGTGGGCTCCCTTGTAATAGCAATCGGAGCGGCTTCCTAGAAGATTGATTGCTATTACAAGTGGCAGGAAGGAAAAAGTTTAAAAAAAAAATTAAAGCTTTCAGAAACACTGTTCTTGGTGCTTTTGAATGCTTTAAAGTGCAGAGGAAGGACTTGGGGTCTTCTAGACCCCCGATCTATCCATAAAGAGTACCGGTCACATGCCTTTTGCTGTCACAAGGATGTTTACATTCAAAGTGGTAACTTGTAAAGGCTTTTAAAGCTTTGCCTATGGAGAGTAAAACTTGCGTCATTTTGTTCTCTTTTGCATGGGTGTGCACAATTTGGCTGTGATGGAATACATTTAGATGGGTGTGGGCCCGATTTTAGCCTTGCCTAGGGCAGCACAGAACTAAAATACACCACTGCCTGTAGTGCCCACTTTATGAAGGGTTTGACAGCTGACTCTTGCAACTGCAGATGGGTCTGCAGAACTGCTTTGGATACGGAGCAGTGAGCCTGGCCTAGCTATCATTCAGTCAGTCATCTGCAGATTCTACTACCAGGATCCGGAGTAGACGACCTGCCCGTAGACGGCATTTCCAACTGGCAAGGAGGCCGAGAGTTGTCCCAGAACATGCTAGCTAATTTGGGAATTTTTTTGGAGTCTGCAGGAAGAGCTGAAATTTATGGCCATGCAAACAGCATTCTGGTCAGATCTATTACACCTGCTTTCCCTCTTGGAGCTCCACAAAATAAAAGCTAGACGGCAAGTACACAGATAAAATACATATACGGGACCTGCATTACCAGCTAAATGATTTTTATGTCACACTTCACAGTTCTATCTAGTATCAGGGGAAACTGATCTTTATCTGCTGCAGGTTTGCTTTCACTTACAGGTCTCCTCCCCTCCCCACACCACCCTGGACAGTGAAGGGAGAAGCTGCATACTAACAAGCTAATCTCTGTCGCAATGCTCTCTCCTTCTGTCGGCATGCTCCTCTCACTGCAGTATACCTGGTGGGCTTTTGTGCTTTTTCTCTTTTCCCCCTCTGTGAGCTTTCTGTACGAATTGCACAGTAGAATGCAATAGGATGATTGCAGGTCAAATTTGGAAACTTACAAAATTTGCATTTAACAAATTTTATGAAAACAGAGCAGCATTATTGTGTCTTTATGTGCCGGGAGTTGAGCTTTAAAGGAGAACTCCAGGCAGAAAGTGTTACGCATTTTTTGCCAATTTCCTACCCTCACTGAATATGCCGTTGTCATCTTCTTAGCTCAGTAGTTTCCTTGCAATAGCCTGGTAACTTTCAAATACAACCGTTCTTTACCAGTGGTTTCCTGTTTGTAAGACCAGTGGCTGCTATTTCTCCGATTCGTTTGCTATAGTGGGAGGAAAGGACTCCGAGGCCCCCGGTCTGTACCGCTCATGGAGGCAGTACAGACCTTGTCCTAAAAATCACAGCCCCCCCTAGGCTGCTCAGAAAGGCTGCATCTGCGTGTAACCTGCTCATATGCAGCAGATAGCGAGGCTTGCAAGCTGCTTAGTGTGTGTGTGAAACTGTCAGGTAATAGAACTACTTGCAGGGAAAAGATCAGCAGTAAAAAGTTAGCCGAGATGTCGGATGGGTGGGACCAAGCAGCTATTAAACACCAGCCAGTAGGGTGATGATTGGGCAGGCCCCCACCCACGTTTCTGTGGCTCTGCCCCCTTTCATAAGCAGCCCAATCATTGACTGACGTTTGATAGGTGCTCAGTCCTGCTCACCCCCGACAGCACCGCTTTGTTTTGACAGCTGATCTTCTCTCTGCAAGCAGTTATATTACCTGACAGTTTCACACACACACAGAGTGGCTCTCGCTGTCTGCTGCATGTAAACACCCCCCTCCTCTGTCAGTGCCAACAAGTGCTGCCAATCAGTGCTGCCTATCGGTGCACAAAGTACAGGGATAGTAAGAAGCTCAGCAGCCGGGCACATTGTCCTGGCTGCATAATGCGTAGATTCATTTTTTATGTTTTATTTTCAGTTTGCTGTATATATGTGAAGTTACATTTCAGAGATTGGTACTGTGATAATATTGAAGTTCATTGAGATTTCCATAGATTAGAGGATTCCACCATTAAGTTATTGATTAGGTTGCACTGCACTATTTTTTATTTTTTTTTTATTTATTTTTTTCTCATGCTATCGTGTTGCTCGCGTTACTGATGTAAAGCAACATGTCCCAACTCTTTGTGGTGCGGCTAGGGATGTACTTATATACACTATACAAGCACTGATTGCTTTTAGAAACGCTGCAGGAGGAGGACATTTTTGCTACAGCGGAATACAGAGTGTATAATATAGAATTATGGACATGTGTCTACAGTTCAGTAATGATTAAAGCATGTAAGGCAATATGTTTATCAGAAAGGACTCGAGTGCTGCGCCACTGGCACTATTAAATAACCAAATTAATATTCATATAATCCTGAAATAAATTGAAATACATAAAAAAATGTATTTGAATAATGTGATAAATGACTCTAAATCCTAAAAATTTTCACATCGATCGAAAATAGATTTGCTTAAAAGTGACTTTAAGGCAACAGTTCATTCTTGGGAAAGAGAGAAACAGCTTGCAGGAATAAGGCCTTAGTATAAGTTCTTATCAGGACACCACGGTGATTCCACACACAACGGCAAGCAAGTGCCCGTCACTGAGAAGTAAATGCGCTTACCAGACAACAAAACAAATGAGGCTTTAATTGTGAACCATCCGTGTCATTACTTTCTGGCAGACTAGGTCCGACGGAATCATATATTTTTTTAGATATATTTTTAGAATATATATTTTTTCTTTTATTAAAATAATAAACATGTTCTACTCGCCTGCTCTATGCATTCATATTGTACAGAGTAGCTCCAAACCGCCTTTTCTGACGTCTCCTGCCAGCGCTCTTGTCTTCTCTTCTCTGCCTGTCCCATAGCAAAATCGCTTGCTATAGTGACACATGTGTGGCCTTGCTCCCAAGCCGGGCCTTGTGTGTCCATAGATGCACACAATGTGCCTCAGTCCCGCTCCTGCTCCCTCTTCACAAGATATGATTGACAGCAGTAGGAGCAAATGGCTCCTGCTACTACCTCTGTGGCTGTGAGGATAGTGCAATGATGCTGCTCTTGGGCACAACGCTGGATTGAAAGAGGAGCCAGGTAAGTTTTGAAGGGGGCGGGGGTAAGTGACTGGCCTCAGGTTATATACACAGATATTAAATCCTCCTACATCAATTGTACCTGTTTATCTAAATCTATTTCTCCCCTACATCCATTCAAAGTGCAGAATATACACAGGATCTCTCCGCTCTGTAAAGTGGGGGCGGAAAGCTGAAGTTACATCAGTAAGGAGAAAGCTGATTGGAAGGAAGGGACACGCCCCCATCACACAGCTCAGAGGAACAGCACCGAGGCTGCCATCCGCTGGAGATCCCTCCCCTGCCACCTTTTTTCCTCTTGGTGTCAGTAAAATGTGTCAGAAGTGATTCCTGCTGCTAGCAGAGGAAGGAGGCAGCAGACAGAAAGCACACTTGGTGCTGTTTATTAAGACGAGTACACGTTATAGAGCAGTGATGGGGAACCTTGGCACTCCAGATATTTTGGAACTACATTTCCCATGTTGTTCAACTACACTACAGAGTGCATGAGCATCATGGGAAATGTAGTTCCAAAACATCTGGGGTGCCAAGGTTCACCATCACTGCTATAGAGGGATATGGTTTTTGTTCATATTTTATGTCTGAGGTTTATAACCACTTTAATCTTTCAGAACTATTTAAACTTGCAATAGAGCATCTGTTTATAGAATGTGTTGGTGTTTATTTCAAATAAGGACGTTTAGAGTTTTTTTTTGTTCTGTTTTTAGCTGCTCTTGGCACCCACTCCGTACATCATAGGAGTCCCTGCTAGTTTCTTTCTCTACAAGTCTGACTTTAGGATGCCTGATGATGTTTGGCTGGTAGATTTGGACACTAACAAGGTATGTACTGAACGTTTGTGATCATTGTATACAGTTACCTGTAATGTCTCCGATTTCAGTGGACTTTTCTATTTCTTTCTGACAGGTTGTCATACCTACTAATGCAGAATTTTTACCCATACTTCCGGAACCTGAAGCATCCGAACTCAAGAAGCACCTCAAGCAGGTGAAGGGGAAGCTAATACGCTGATTTTGCTGGTTTCTGCCAAATAAAATGATTGCTTCACATCGCACATTGGTTAAACTGTTTTAGTTTTGCACTACATGTTTTTTTTTCTCCTTGGTGACTTTTTTTTCTGTGCAGGCCAGTCTGTTTTCTGTATTTTTTCCTTTTTTAAATTTTTATTGCGCGACTTATTTTTTTGCCCTCAGTCCCTTTTCCTCGATTCTGCATTTTTTTTCATCCTTTTGTGTTATATATTTGTTCTTACAAGTACAAAAAAGTGCCTTTCCCCCAATACTAATCTAACCCAGACCACTCCATACAGGGGCTTACTCTCTCTAAATAATGGAGGCCTTCTCTGATGTTTACATCCTCAGACCTGAAATCTTTTCTGGTGCTGGCTGCAACTGCAGAGTAACTCTTTATAGACTTAGATGGGACCATACTCCTACACTAGTGACACTAGAACCTCGGTTCAAGGTGACTGCAGATTTAGCCAGTGGCAGAAAAGATTTTGGAACTGAAGACTCAAAAATAGGGGAGTCCATTACTAGGTGAGCTCTTTGTGATGTTGTGTAGGTTAGATTAGGTTAATGAGTGAGGGATGGGGTTGTGTGTTCTCATATTTTTTTATTATTATTTTTTTTTTAAGTAGTCCCCCCTTATCTGTTTGCAGAGTTTATATTTGTATTTTTAATTTTGCTTTATTTCTCATTCTCTTGTTTCTCCATGTCATTCTTACACCACACACACCACACCACACACCACACCACACCACACCACACACACCACACACGCCCATTTTCTGCCTTCCCATTTTCCCTTTTTTTTTTTTCTTTTTCCTCCTTTATTTTTTTCCCTTTCCTTTTTCCCTTTCTTTTTTTCTTTTTCTTTCTTTCTCTTTCCCCTTGTTTCTCCTTCTTTCCCACTTTTTTTTTTATTTATTTTTTCTGTGTATTGCTCTTTCTCTCCCCCTCTCCCTATTTCACTGCCTTTCCCCTTCGCTTTCCTCTGCTTTCAGTTGCCTTTTCTCTTTACTCATTTCATCTTTTATTACTCTACTTTTCTGTCTCTTAATCTCTTGATTTCTATCTTGCGCTTTGTATTTGTTTGTGATACAGCTGGTTTCCTCAGCGTATCATAAAACTGCTTTCTGTAAATGGATCTACCAGGCTGGATCCTATTGCTGTGCTACTATGTTATATTTTGAGCTGCAGTTCTATGCTTTATTTAATACATTTTTATATTCTTTATTTTTATGCTACAATGTTCTATCCTCAATTGAGAACAAACGTGTGCTCTCCATTTTCTCATCTGTGCTCTGTGATTGGTAATTTATTTCCCTCCATCCTGTCTCTTCTGTGCTCATGTGTCCGTCTTGTCTCTGATTGGCCGCTGGTGTTGTCATGTGACGTCCTCTCAGTGTCTGCACAGCATGTCCGTGATCACGCAGCAGCGCCTTCTCGCCTCCGATAACAAGGTTCTTTCTGTTCTTTCTTCCTATTACTAAGATTGCTCTGACCCAATTATGTGTAGGTGTTTCCAGTGGACTCAAAGCAGATCTCTGCCTGGACACAGTAAACCTAGATCAGAATATGCTGTTTAATCAGATCAGCATCCAAGGTTTATTGACTTGTGGTGTTGTTCCAAGGGATTATCTGCATCAACTAATCCTGTGCACAGTGCAGCAGAGATTATTATCCTCTCAAAAAATGATAAATTGCATAATTTTTATTTTTCTTCTTTTCCTTTTTATAGTTCTATTTCTTGCCTGATCAGAAATATTAAGGTTATTGTAAAAGTCAGCTGGCTATAGGTCTGTTTTATGTTGGGGCCTACGTAATTTAGATAAATAGGCATGTAAAATATTGACATGATCTAATGCCAACATTACCATTCTGAGGATTGGGATGCTTGAACCATTTTGGGTACCGGTAACTTCACTTTTTAGCAGATTTCACCATAAACACATTTGGCCAAATTTGTCAACTTTGGGTGACTTGTACCAAGATTGGACAGGTGACAACAACAGCCAATTATTTGAACAGTCAGATGTGACACGTTTGCAGTCATATATTTTTTTCTATACCAGCCATTTGTTGTTAAGACAAATATTGATCATTTGAAATGGTAGTACTATACACTAACACAAGTATTTGTCACATTAGGCATAAAGTATACAATATCGCTGACAGCCTTTGGACAACTGGCCATCATGCTTTTTGTATGGCCACAGCCTAAAGGGTTCAGTTCAGGTCTGTCCGTCACGTTTGACGTTGTTGTGGAGGAATATGAGCAGCCTGCACAGAGCCCTGACCTCAACCATGCTAAACACCTTTGGTATTATTTTTTAAAATGCTGATTGTGTTCCAGGGCTTCACTTCAGTGCTTGTATGGGTATAAACCATTGCCGAGGGTTGGGGGGGGGGGGGGGGGGACGGACAGGCAGGCAGTTTGAAAGCCATAGCTTACATCATTGTGTTTTTTCACCTGTGCAGGCCCTGGCAAGTATGAGCCTAAACACCCAGCCTATCCTTAACCTGGACAGATTCCATGAGAGCTCAGAGGCTGCCATGCTTCGACCCCACAGCGATGCCCAGGGTACCCCTTCCACAGAGTTCAACCCCCTTATTTATGGAAATGATGTTGACTCTGTAGATGTGGCGACACGGTAAGGTGGCAGATGGTATTGTGTTGGCCTCTTGTGTGCTGCTATTTTAGAATTGTTTTTGCAGTGTTCATATGATGTTATGGTAAACTTTCCCATATGTACTACCTATCTATGCTGCTGAAACACTGCTGTTTTTGTAATGGATATTACTATACAGTCAATTTTTATACATATTCGCCTTCTTTGGGGGCTGTGTTGAAAGGCTTTTTGTTATTTTCAAGCGGGTTTTGAATTCTCATAAAATCTGCAAGAATGCTGTACCCCCTGGAAGCAGGTCACTGTATGACCAAGGCAAGTCCATTGGCATTCATTCTGTCATTTCCAAAGGGTACAACAGTTTTGTCCCTATACCCTCTTTGTTTTTATGAATCTGCCAGTTTCAGACCAAAGGAAGGCAGATTTGATGACTGCCTTGCACCAACTTCAGGCACAAGGAGTGGTTGTACGAGTTCCTTCACAAGAAGAGCGTCAATGTTTCTATTCAGTTTCCCAATCCCAAAACCAAACAAGCACATCCACCAAATACTTGAGTCACAATCACTAAACCGATTACTTTGTGTAACAAAATTCTGGATGGAAGATCTCTCATTGCTTTCCAAGGGAGAGTCATTGCCTCCATAGACATACAAGATGTCTAACTCCATATTACCATTTTCCTATTGCACCAGTGCTTCCTGCATTTTGCAGTGGGAGACCGGAACATCCAGTTTGTGGTACTGATATCCAGATGCTCCCCTCCACCCCCTGTGTTCACAAAAGTGCCTGCCTGCTTCTAGAACTTTTTCAAATGTCGGACGTTCATGTGACGTCATGTTGAAGGCCTAATCGGCCAGGACCTTGTCTGCTTCTGTTTGCAAGACTGAGTCCCTCATTTCCTATGGTGCGTTCTAGATTACACCCTGCCTCCTGCTCTGCTATTGTCAGGTGGATCAGACCACGCATTTCCAGGGTCGGCCTACGCCCTTAAAGAAAAGGTTTCTCCCTTTCCTATCAGAGCCAATTCCACCAGAGTTGTTAGTGTGTCCTATGCTTTTCAGCATCAAGTATCTGTTTTGTATGCAAGGACCGAACCTGGTCCCCTGTTCACGTCTTCTCCAAATTCTATCAGGTGGACGTTCAGGCTTCAGCTGATGTAAGCTTTGGCCACATGGTGCTTTAAGCTGTTATCAGAGTTTTTGTTCAGGTTCTTTTAAACCCTTGTTTTTGTTGTGAGCCTTTTGGCAGTTCTGTTTGCCAAGTTCTTGCCCACCCCTCGGTTTTGTTGCTTAGTTACCTCCCAAGGACTATGAATACCAGTCCTGTACTATATGATTAAGATGAGAGAAATTTTAACTTGCCTTCCCTTTGAGTACAGTACAGGACACAGGTCCCTCTTTCTTCTCTAAGTAATTGTAATCTTATATTTAAAAAAAATAAAAATAAAGCTAGAAATGTGGTTTATATGTACCTGCTCTGTGCTATTGTAATGCACAAAGCGACTACTTACCCCCTCCTCTGGGGGGTCCCCCACTGGTGCTGTCCACTCCTCCTCCTCTGTGTATGCCCCCATAGCAAGCCACTTGCTATAGTGGAACACATGCATGCTCTCGTCCCCGCCCCCCGCTCTCTCCTCACAGGACCTAACTGACCGCAGCAGAAGCCTATGGCTCCTGTTGCGTTCAGCAAAGCCTGTGAGAACAGGAAGAGGGGAGAGAAGATGCTCAGTCATGGATGGATAGAAGACTGTGTTACTGAGGAGGGTGGGGGGGGGGGGGGGGGGGGGGGGGAAACCAGTATTGGAAGTTTTTTTTTTTTTTTTTTTTAACATTTTTAATGCAGTGGACCTGTATTGTTTAGAACTACTTTAAGCTTATTCATTTCAAATTTACAGTCTTTTTTAATTGAATTTTAAAAAGCTATACTTGTTCTTTAAATTATCTGTGTTATTTATACCTTTAATTGCTTATTGCCATTCTAATCATCATTTTTTTTTTTTTTTTTTTTTTTTTTTTATTTGACGGTAGGGTTGCCATGGTCCGATTCTTTAATTCTCCCAACATGTTGCATGGTTTCCAGCTGCATACCCGCACTCTGCGTCTGTTCCCTCGGCCTGTAGTGGCTTTCCAGTCCTCTTCCTTCCTTGCATCACGTCCCAAGGCTACCCCCTTTTCTGAGAAGCTGGCCAGAACACAGGCTGTGGAGTATTTTGGAGAATGGTCTCTCAACCCCACTAATTTTGCTTTTCAAAGGATACACAACAGTAAGCGCCTTTTAGCTCTTCTGTCAGCTCATTTTCCACCTGCTTTCCCCCTTTTTCCGATAGTCTCTCATTGCATCTCCTTCCCTGCAGATATGTTTGACCCAGCTTCAATTGGAGATAAGCCAAAGTGGTATGCCCACCAGCTGCAACCCATCCATTATCGTGTGTATGATGCAAACTCCCAGCTAGCAGAAGCACTCAGTGTCCCTATAGAGAGGGATAGTGACTCAGATCCCACTGATGACAGGTCTGCTTCATTTTGCCTTCTTTTTTTGTGATTTGTTATTGTTATGTCAATTCTTTGTTTTAAAGGGAATTTACTGTAAAATGTCACTATGTTTTTTTCCTTATTTACTTAAATTACTGAAAGTGATCACTCGGAATATTATCTCTTAATATGACTCAAAAGTCTTCACTCATATGATTAAAGGTAGAAAGTATTTGAGGTGTCTTACTTTCACTCAGTGCAGTGGTGGTGTTTAACAAGGAGTTGTCATTTTGCCTGTTTTAATTTTGTAGTGTTTTAGTTTAACTATACTGTTTTTCAGTGGCAGTGACAGTGTGGAATATGATGACTCCAGCTCTTCTTATTCTTCTCTTGGCGACTTTGTCAGTGAAATGATGAAGTGCGACATCAACGGCGACACACCTAGTGAGTATTCTGATGAGTGAGCTTAGTAACTTGAGTTACTTAGCACTAACCCCAAGCTAGTTCTTTTTTTATTTTTTATTTTTCTGACTAAGATGACTCCTTAAATATGATTGGTTGCTGTTAGTAACTTTTAGGTGGTTGTAAACTCTTCTCTATACTCATTGAAGTGATTGTCCTCAGGTGATACACGGAGATGAAACAAATCCGACAACATAAGTTGTATCTGTTTATTTGCCTTCTGCTCTATAAAGTCCAGAATTAATAAAGCTTGTCTTTGCTGCTGGAAATCAGGAGGTAGAGAGCCGAAATTGCTCTCCTTATAAATGACGAGAGCATGAACATAACCAAGGCTGCCAGTCACAGGCTGTGTGCTGGCGATCCCCTACCCCAGTGATGGCGAACCTCGGCACCCCAGATGTTTTGGAACTACATTTCCCATGATGCTCATCCACACCTGAAGAGTGTATCAGCATCATGGGAAATGGAGTTTGAAAACATCTGGGGTGCCAAGGTTCGCCATCTCTGCCCTACCCTGTCACAATTTTTTTTTCTTTTTTCCTCTCTCCTCTGGATTGAGACAAGTACACACTATAGAGGGATAAGCTTTGTTCAAATTTTATGTCCGAGGTTTACAACCATTGTAAATTACACGCTGGCTTATCGATCCTCTTCATTAAACAAAAATAGGCTTACAGTGATTTTTGTGCTCTTCGTAGATGTGGATCCACTGACTCACGCTGCCTTGGGAGATGCCAGTGAGGTGGAGTTTGATGATTTTCAGGAGTACTCAGGGGAGGTGGAGGAAACTGCTCCCGACAGTGAGAACTCGCCTGACAACAATCAGCCACGTTCAGGCTCCAGCACCACTGCCAGCAGCAGTCCAAGTACTGTAATCCATGGAACCAACACGGTGAGCTTAGACAGGTTGTTATATATATATATATATATATATATATATATATATATATATATATATATATATATATATATATATATATATATATATATATATATATATATATATATATATATATATATATATATATATATATATATATATATATATTTTTTTTTTTGGAAGGGAGGAATATTGGTATTGCCAGGTACCCCTTCGCATTTCCTATCGGAGCACTGCAGAGGGTACACTGCACATTTGCCGCCTCTGCATTGTGTAAAAAGGCTGTTTGATGCCTTATGATGTCTCCTATTGATCTGCTGATAGCACATAGCCTTGGGGGCCCTCTGCACATACTCAGTTTGGTGTGTATTGCTAGAGTTTTTCTTTTTCTTGGGAGAGTACATGTGATCAGCATTGTCCAAACAGAGGGTCAGGGGTCATGCAACGTGATTGGACAGTCAGAGGAGAATGAAGACTCCTTCTACCAGCTTTAACCAGATACTGATAGAAGTCACAAGACTGCTATATACTGCTGATGAGAAAATGTATTAGCAGTTTGTTTACTAAAATAATTGCATTTCCTGTGTACTGTGGGAGACCAGATGGTAAATGCAGGGTCCTTGGGTTAGTAACACTTTAACATGCTGACCCAGGCGACTGAAGACCAGTGAAATATTGGTTTGGTTGAGGATGGCACTGGATCCCTGGACAGGTAAGTGACTGTTTTGTTTTATTTTTTTTAATTTATAAAGCAGTTACAGTATTTGTAGCTGCTAACTTTTAATTTTGTTCCTAGGATGAGGGACCACTTTAAGCTACTGTGAGTTTATTACGGCACTGGACCTTGTTCATAGTTTTGGTCTTTTAGCCAAACTGTTTAGAAGTAGTCAGGACATAATAGTGGTTTTTTTTTTCTTGGTTTTTTTTGTTTTGCTATTTTTGTCCTGAATCAGAGTTCCACAGTTTGGAGAGTGGTCTTATTGTGCTTAGATTTTAGCTAAAAGATGATTTTCCCATGTTTAGTGTCAATAACTGTGAATCCAATCCCTTTTCTCTTTCTCCCAGTGCAAGAGGGAAGCTTTAATTACTTTGCAGTGACTACTATGCTCGGCTATATATCATTTTTGTCATTTATTGTTTATGCTTTTTATTCATTCTGGACTTTACTAAATGTTGAAATGTAACCGGTATATGTAAGGGACAGAACCTTGCTGTACTGTAATTCTGTCTAGCCAGTATTCATTGCAGTTTAAGCTGCTTTAATAAATGGTCCAAATTGTACAAATTAAGTCTTAACCATCCTCTTTTCAGCAAGAATCTGCTGACTCTGCCGAGCCGGATGAGAAGGTTTTGGGTGTGTTGCAGAATCACTTACCCACCCTGGCACCTGCGTTTAACCGGCTGGCAATGGAACGCCGTGAGAGTGAAGCATCTGTTGGTGGTGAGGCACAAAGGCGCGAGTATGACAATCCCTATTTTGAGCCCCAGTATGGATTTCCACCAGAGGAGGAGAATGAAGAACGAGAGGAGAGTTATACACCCATGTTTAACCAGACTGTTAATGGCACCCGGTGAGACCCAATGTCTAGACCTGATGATGAATTTTGATTTTTAATCCAGGAACCATGGGCTTTTATTTATTTATATATTTTTTGTACACTCTGTGCTATATTAAATATCAGCCAGTTACTGTGGTCGGGAACTAACCGCGACTAACATTTGACAGTGTAATGAGGCAGGGCTTAAAGTGATACTAAAATCTTATTTTTTTTTTGTTTAAAAATAACTAACCTGTTTTATACTTACCTGCTCTGTGCAGTGGTTATGCACAGAGCAACTCAGACCCCCCTCTCCTCATGGGCCCCCTGCCAAAGCTCCTGGCCCTTCCCTTCCTTCTTGCTCTGGGGGCACCTGAGACAAGCCACTGCTCTGTATGTCCATACAGACATAGAGCTTTGGCCTGCCCCTGCCCCTCTCTCTCCACATTGGCTCACTGGCCTTGACAGCAGCGCCCTGCTGCTGTCTCAGCCAATGAGGGAAAGTCCCGGGCAGCCGAGACTCTCATGCATGTCGCTAGATCAAGATGGGGATCAGGTAAATAATAGGGGGGCTGCTGCACACAGCGTGCATCAAGATGAAAAACTTTCTGACTTTAGAACCACTCTAATGCCAAGAGCCCGGGAATCTTTATTTCATGACTTGAAAAGCCAAAAGAAGTTCTAACACTTAAAAAAAAAAAAAAATGTTGACAGTTTGTGCAGCACTTTACAAAAAAGACTGTATAGCTATTCAAAATTGTTTTAAAACTCTGTACTGTATTTGGGCTTTAGGAGATGTTAGGGAGAGTTTAAATTTGTGGGAAAGTAATTTTGAATGGTTTGGCCCTGTAAAGGATGTTTCCCCCCCCCACTGGGCTTCAGCAGTTTCTTATACAATGTAATCTAGGTTCAGATTTTTTATGAAATTGATTAACCGGTTCCCGACCAGCGCACGACGATGTACGTCGACAGAATGGCACGGGCAGGCATATTGGCGTACAGGTACGTCCAATATTCAATGCCGCGCTGGTCGGGACCCCCGTGAGTCCGGTCGCGGGACCCGCGGACTCGATCGCCGCGGGCATCCCCGCGATCGTCTCACAGGACGGCTGAATGGAGGAAATGCCGTGTAAACAGCATTTCTCCATTCTGCCTAGCAACTAGTGACGCTGATCTCTGCTCCATGTGATGGGAGCAGAGATCAGTGTTCACTAAATGAAAGCCCAACCCCCCCACAGTTAGTAACACACCCCTAGGAACACTTAACCCCTACACTGCCACCCACTGGTTAACCCCTTCACTGCCAGTGTCATTTACACAGGAATCGCTGCATTTATATAGCAGTGATTACTGTATAAATGACAATGGTCCCAAAAATGTGTCAAAAATGTCCGATGGGTCCCCCACAATGTCGCAGTCACAATAAAAATCACTGATCGCCGCCATTACTAGTAAAAAAAAAATAATAATAAAAAATTTAATAAAAATGCTATAAAACTATCCCTATTTTGTAAACGCTATAACTTTTGCGCAAACCAATCAATAATCACTTATTGCGATTTTTTTTTTTATTTTTTTTTTTTATTTTTTTTATTTTTTTACCAAAAATATGTAGAAGAATACGTATTGGCCTAAACTGAGGGAAAAACATGTTTTTTTTTATATATTT
This sequence comes from Lithobates pipiens, assembly GCF_037356315.1. Taxonomy (NCBI): domain Eukaryota; kingdom Metazoa; phylum Chordata; class Amphibia; order Anura; family Ranidae; genus Lithobates; species Lithobates pipiens. The sequence goes on along the minus strand of NW_027507686.1, from coordinate 217,516,875 downwards.
TTGGGGGATATTTATTATAACAAAAAGTAAAAAATAATGCGTTTTTTTTTCAAAATTGGCGCTCTATTTTTGTTTATAGCGCAAAAAATAAATACCGCAGGGGTGATCAAATACCACCAAAAGAAAGCTCTATTTGTGGGAAAAAAAGGACGTCAATTTTGTTTGGGAGCCACGTCGCACGACTGCACAATTGTCAGTTAAAGCGACGCAGTGCCGAATCGCAAAAAGTGGTCTGGTCTTTGACCAGCAAAATGGTCTGGTCTGAAAGTGGTTAAAGTGGTTGTACACCTCAAACATAAAATATGAACAAAAAATATCCTTCCATAGTGTGTATTCATCACAATTAAAGCGGTAGTAAACTGCAGAAAAAAAACAAAAACCTTCCCCTGCAAGGTAATGTCATAATGCGCTAGTATGCATCCCTTACTAGCACATTATGGGAGACTTGCCGCAAAACAAAGCCCTCCAGCGGTGTGCTTGTGTGCGGGAGCTGCTGGTTACGGCACAGACACTAAAGGACCGTCACGGTATGCCAGACCTTCAGAGTGCATGCGCCGGTGATGTCACCGGCGGCATGCAGCGTGAATATCTCCTAAACAGTGCAAGTTTAGGAGATATATTCAAAGTGCCTACAGGTAAACCTTATAGGCTTACCCGCAGGTACAAGTGGTAAAAAAAATCCTGTTAGATTTACCGGTAACGGTATTTCCAGGAATCTTCCAGGACAGCTACTTAAGAGATGATTGGCTCCACCCTCTACAGGAAACACAAATCGGAAACAATTTAAAAGGCCCCTCCCTCCCTCAGACCCTCAGTTGTTTGAAGAAGTAAACCTCCACCAAAAGTGCACTCGGCAAAGGCATAACAGAAACTCATTAAAACACCACCACCAGGTAGCCAAAGGAGACCAGTGAATACAGACCAGGGTGGGAATATAGACGCTGTCCTGGAAGATTCCTGGAAATACCGTTATCGGTAAGTCTAACATGGGCTTTCCCCCCTCATCTTCCAGGACAGCTACTTGAGAGGATAAGCAAGATTCTCTACCTTTATGGAGGGACGACAGCCTGAAGCACTTTCCTTCCAAAGGAGAGGTCCTGGCTGGAGAGCATCTGGACTCTATAATGCTTGATAAATGCATGAGAGGAGGACCAGACAGCAGCTTTAGAAATTTCTTCCCATGACGCTCCTGCTCTTTTTGCCGTTGATGTGGTCGAGGATCTCATTGAATAAGCCCTAATTCTGGAAGGAGGGGTGTGACCCGACACTCTGTAAGCTTCACAAATGGCTTCCCTAATCCATCTGGAAATGGGGTTCTTGGGGCCACTGAACAACACTGAGTTGGGAGGATTTCCTAAACTCAGTAGACCTTTCTAGATAAAGCAGAAGGCATCTTTTCACATCCAAAAAACTAAATCTTTTCTCTTCCGTATTCTTGGACAAGCAACAAAAACAAAGAACTACCTCCTGGGACATGTTAAAGCTGGAAAAAACTTTGGGTAAGTACAAAGGATCGGGCCTAATCACTACCCTGTCCTCTAAAATCCTCAGGAAAGGGACTCTAGATCAGTAATCCTTCTCCCTGACGTTCTAGCCAAAAGAAAGGTAATCTTTAAGGAAATCAATTTCAGAGAAGTCTCATGTAAAGGCTAAAAAGGAGCCCTAGTCAGAGCATTTTAATACCAATGACAGATCCCAGGAAGGAATCTGTTTAACAGCCCTGGGTGTACGCCTAGATCTGGCTGAGGAACCTCCTGATCAAAGGTTCCTCAGCTAGTCTTTTTTTATGCAAAGAGAGGGCACAAACCTGAACCCTAAGGGTGCTGACAGAAAAAGTCCTTTCTCCACTACCCTCTGTAAAAAAATCCAATATAGAGTATAGGGAGTAGAAAGAATCTATTCCTGTCTTGCCAGGAAACAAACGTTTTCCAAACTTTCACATATTTCGTTATTGTGACTAACTTAAGGCTGTCCAGGATAGTCTCAAAAACCCTCTCTCTGAACAGCCTCTTAGCTGTAGGATGCGCCATGTAACTTCTAGGCCATCAAATGAAAGGTCTGAGGGCTTGGATGGAGCACCGACCCCTGACTGAGAAGATTCGGGGGGCTCTATTGGGAGAGCTCTCAGCGAGGAGAACCAACTTCTCCTGGGCCACCAAGGGGCAATCAGGATAACTTCTGCTTGGTCCTGAAAAATCTTCTGAATTACCAGCGGTAAGAGGGGAAATTGAGGAAAGGCCAGAGTGAAATCCCACAGGAAGGAGAGTGCATCTGTCCCTAAGGACTTTGTCTGTCTCTCTTTCCAGCGAGAAGAAAGGCGGTAGTTTCTTGTTGAGACTGGATGCAAAAAGATCCACTCTGGGAACACCCCACTTTAGCATGATCTCCTGCAACATGTCTTGATTCAGTTCCCAACTGCTGGCAATGATGTTGTCCGCCAGAACATTCGCTGTCCCACTGATGTGCACCGCCCTAACTGAAGAGACATTGTCCTCTGCCCAGGACAGAATCTGCTGGGTTAACAATACAAGAGTATCCGAACGAGTGCCCCCCTTGCTTGTTTAGGTACGCCACGGTTGTGGCATTGTCCAAAAAAATCAACAGGTCCTTTGAATTGACCCTCTCCTTCAGAGTAATTAAAGCCTTCCCCACTGCTAACAGTTCTCCGAAATTCGATGAGCAGCATGCCTGCTCTGGCAACCAGGCTCCCTGGGCCTACCAGTCCCTTGAGTCCGCTCCCCAGCCGCACAGACTGGCATCTGTAGTAATTTTTTTGGTAAATGCTGTGCCCAGTCCTTCCCTCCCTGCAGATGTTCCCGCTGCTCCCACCAGGACAGTTTGAGAAAATCCTCTCTTGAAAGCTGTACGAGCTGATTCAAATAACTTTTTCAGTGATTTCAATGACTCAGAAGAAATGTCTGAAGGGGCCTGGAGTGCAATTGGGCCCATGGCACCCCCAGAATGGCTGCTGTCATTAAGCCCAGTTCTGCACGGAGAGAAGAATCTTTAAAATCTTTTCTTCTGGAAGAAAAATATTTTGGGCAACTGCGTCTATTAGGTAACCCAAAAAGGGCATGCTCTGGGAGGGAACCAGGTAAGACTTGCTGATTGACCTTCCACCCCAATTTCTGAAAGGTCTGCAAGACCAATGCGGATCCTGAACAAGGCTCTTTCTCTCGGGCAAAGACCAAAAAATCATCTAAATATGGAACGATCAATACCCTCCGTATTAGAAAATAGGCCATGACTTTCTCCATGATTTTCGTGAAAATCTGTGGTGTTGTCGAGAGACCAAAAGGTAGGGCTCTGAACTGCCAATGACTTGGAACGTTCTCCATTAGAACTGCAAATCTGAGGAACTTTTGATGATTCTGGCAGATTGTTACACGAAGGTAAGCGTCCTGAAAATCCAGGGTTACCATGATCACTCCTGGTAATAACAGATTCCTTACAGAATAAATGTTTTCCATCCGGAATCGTCTGTAGATTTTGAATCTGTTCCAGAAGCTTAAATTGATGACCATCCAAAAACCGCCAGAAGCCTTTCTTACCAGAAAGACTTGAGAATAAAATGCTCTGAATTTCTGATCTTCCCGAATAGGAGAAATAACCCCCTCCGTTTCCTACATGGCAATCAGATTCACCATGGCCTGCCGTCTCTCTTGGTCCCTCGGTAGATGGGTAAGAGAAAACCTGGGATGGGGTTTTTTTTTTTTTTATTCCAACCTGTAATCTTTCTATCATTTGGACGATGAAAGGATTGCTGGTAATCTCTGCCCATTCCTTGATGAAATGGGACAACCTACCTCCTACCCCCACTCTGGCGTCAGTGGGGACGTGGGATCAGTTTTTTACTGATCTATGCGTTCCCTCCTGTTCTGCTGCTTCCGCGCCTTCTTCACAGGATCAAGCAAGAAGGGAAGGAGGCGATTCTTGTGGCCCAGGAGATCTTGGTTTGCTGAGATTGTAAAGATGGCGGTGGGGGACCCTTGGACCCTACCACTATGGCCAGACCTTCCCTCACGAGGTCCGGTATTCTATCCTACCTTACAAACGCTAAATTTAGCGGTTTGGCTATTAAGACCCACATTCTGTAACATTGTGGACGGTTAGCCTCAGTAGTTCTACTTTGGTTAAATGCTAGGAAGCTGGCCTCCAGAGTGAATAATCTGGAAGGCATATGTCTCCTGGTGTAAATCCAGGGGTTGGCACCCCAGGAAATATGTCTTGGGTAGGATCCTTGAATTTCTACAGATAGTACTCAAGGCCATGTTAATTTCCAATCCTATCGATGGCCAGATGTCGGCCTTATCAGTCTTTCTTTTCATCAATCACTTGCTTCCCTCTCTCTGGTTCATAACTTTATTCAGGGGGTAATGCAGATTAATCCTCCAGTTTGGTCACCCCTGAACCCTGGGGACTTAAGTTTAGTCCTGTCGGCTTATACAAGCAGCCTTTTTTTTGGAGCCAGTACAAGATATTCCCTTGGTCCTCTTGACGGGGGGAAAACCATTTTCTTGGTTGCCATATCTTCTGCAAGAAGAGTATCGGTGTTGGCTGCTCTTTCTTGTAAGGGGCCGTATCGGTTGCTCATAAGGATGAGCTGTATTGCGGCCTCATCCTGAATTCTTACCGAAGGTAGTATCGGGTTTTCATTCAAACCAGGATATTGATTTGCCTTCATTTTTTTTTTTTTTTCCAGAACTTCGTTTCTGTGGAAGAAACGTCACTACATTTTCTTGATGTGGTGAGGGTGAGAGCAGTCAAGGTCTATTGAAAGTGACTGCTCAGTTTCGTAAACAAATGTTTTGTTTGTGTTGCCAGATGGTCCTAAAAGAGGACAGAGAGCATTGAAATCTACTATTTCTAAATGGATTTGTTAAATGATTGTTCAAACTTATGGTTTAAAGAGGAAAATTCCTCCTTTTTTATAGTAAAGCGCACTCCACCAGGGCTGTTATTGCTTCTTGCGGAGTACATCACAGCCTCCATGGCTTAAATCTGCAAGGATGCAACTTGGTCTTCAGTCCATACATATACCAGATTCTAGTAAGTAGATGTAAAAGGCATGAGGACATCGCCTTTGGGCGCAGTGTATTGCAGGTTGCAGTATGAGTCCTCTAGTCTCTTGGTGCCCTACTTTTGTTGTATCTCCCTCCCTTCAGTTGGCATTGCTATGGGACATCCCACATAGTAACTACTATGGCTCTGTGTCCCGTGATGTACGATAAGAAAATAGGATTTTTATAACAGCTTACCTGTATAATCCTTTTGCGTACATCTTGGGACACAGAGGTCCCTCCCTTCTTGGTATACACGTGTCTTGCTTTTCTACAAAACTGAGGTACTCCCACCAGTGGTAGGGGTCATACAGGGAGTGCACTATGGCTCTATGTCCCATGATGTACTTCAAAGAAAAGGATTTTCTCTTTTGTTCACTGACGTACACAGCTCCAGTAATCTTGACCATAGGGTTATTACGCCACCTTCAGAAGAGGACTAGGCAGAACATGTAATGCATGTGAAAAACAGAACTTTACATTTCTGCCCAGGGGGGTCCCTCTGGTAATAACCCCTCAACCTGCCTCCTGCGGATCAGTTTTTTTCTGCCTAGTGAAGGAGAAAGACCTAGGCTCCCTGCGGGACCATCAGTCTTGGGGATTTTTCTGGATTTGTGCCTTTTGCGCAAGATTTTAAGATCCTGTGATCTGCTATCAACAGCCGGTTGGTGACAGGCTGGATAATCTAGAGCCTTGTAGTCTCCCCAGCCTGGACATGGAGTGTATGCAGACCCTAGCTACGCGCTGGGTCGGCCATGACATGCCCCCCTCCAGAGGCGGGCGGTGAGTGCAATGCTTCGGGGCACACACATGACCGGACTACCGATGTCTTTGTCAGTGTGCTGTGGCCAGCGGCCACCCCGTACTGCTTGGGAGTGGGTCTGAGATGTGATGTCCCCAGCTTGTCTGGGCAATGAGTACAGCTCTGCCTTGGTGGGATTGAGCAGTTGGGCATTCCCTGGGATGTCAATTAAGGGGCCCCTCTCCTCCCTCTCTTCTCTCCCTGTCCCTATTCCCATGGGGGATGCTGCATAGCTGCACTGCTGAGTGGTGTGTGTACCTGAGCCAGGGGTCCTCCGGGGGGCTCCAGCCTTGGATTGGAGGCTGCACTGGTTGCCTGTGTCCCTGGGTGTCTGTGGTCTCTCCGCTGGGTGTCTGGAGGCTCTGCATGGGCTGTCACCATAGCGCTGTTCTGCCGCCATTATCTGTTCATTCACGGTGTACAGTTGCTTGTCTGCAATTTCCTGTGTCTCTCAGTGGAAAGCGTGGTCGGGGGCCATTTTCCCTGTGATTATCCCATATACAGGTCGGCCGGCCGGCGGCCATTTTGTTGTAGCTCAGTGTGGTTTTTATCCTCAGCGCTGGTCCCTTTTGCTCAGAGCAGTGCATTTTTTTTTTTTTTTGCTCTGGACGCCTGGGAGCTGATACTGGACACAGGCACCTGTAACAGAACGGTGCAGCACTCAGCCGGGGTGACGAGTCCTGCGGTGGGGCCCCTCAGTCTGCAGCATTTAGGAGGGTGGGATTGTGCACCTGTCCTAAGTCCCCAAGGGTGGCAGACAGGGTGGGTCGGCATGGGTTCAGAAACTGGTGTTTCTTCCCCAGAACTCCCTGCAATTGCAACCAGCTCGTCTGCAAACAGTGCAGTGCCTTTGGACACTGTCGTGGCCCTTGAAACGTTTGTTGCCAGGGAGGAAGCGGTGTGCAGGCGCAAAGGTGGTAAAAAGCGGCCCCTGCCCCCCCCCCCTCCTCCGGGGAGAGCTCTGACTCGACTCGGGCCCTGCAGCGACTGGCGGCCCCTGCTCTGATATGTCCAATGACGCTGACCAGGAACGATTGGACAGTGAGGATGATTCCGGGTCCGCGCAAGACAAAGCGCTAGTTGGAGCACTTATCACAGCTGTGCGTGATACCCTGAAAATTCAGGATACAGCAGGATCCTCCGCTGAAGTAACGGTCCCTTTTGGGTCCTGTAAGCCAGCCCGTACACCTAAGGTGTTTACGTATCTGACTTATTTCGATAAGTTCATATTCAAGGAATGGGGAAGCCCGCAGCAGACCTTCTCGATCCCCAAAAGAATGGCGGTGCAATACCCTTTTGAGGAGAGCCTTCTTTAAAAATGGTTGGCTCCTTCGGTCGTGGACCCCCCCCGTATCCATGTTAAATAAAGTAACCACGATCCCGATAGAGGGGACTCCTGCATTTAAGGACCCTACAGACAGGAAGGCCGAGGCAGTGGCCTATTCCTTGTTTATGGTTGTGGGGTCAGCAATACAACCAGTACTGGCCACAGCACTAGTCTCGCAGACACTTACTGAATGTGCAAAACTTTTTTGCAGCGTGAATTGGAGAAGCAGCAGGCTACTCCTGTCTGCCTGGAACTAGCAGAGCAGTTAGTGCACTGCCTTAAGTATGTTTGTGACAGGGCCCTGGATACGCTTTGCTCTCCAGGGCTTCAGTGTCGGGAGTGGTCCTGAGGCGCCCGATTTGGCTAAAATGCTGATCTGTGGACCAGGCATCTAAAAAAGCCTTGACAGATCTACCCTTTCTTGGTGAGCGGCTATTTGGAGCCTCGTTGGATGACATTATTAAGAATATCACAGGTGGGAAGAGCACCTTGCTCCCAAAGGCCAGGAAGAGTAAGGAGCCACTCCGCAAGCAAGGGCCCTCATTTTCCGCTCAAAAGACTTTTTCATCCGCCCGGGACTTTGGCTAAATGCTCCCAGTCCAACAGGGCGACTACTGAGGGACAGAAGCGTCCCTGGACTCGGAAGCCTAACAAGCCAGAGAGCAAAAATGCTTCTGCATGAAGTTTTGTCCCTGCCCGGCACTCGGGTGGGGGGGGGGTCGCCTTTGGGAGTTTGCAGCCCAGTTGGCCTCTCAGGTGTCTGACCAATGGGTTTGCGAACTGATTTCATCGGGCTACAAGATAGAGTTCCTCTCTTGGTCACCAAACATATTCTTCCCCTCCAGCATAGCCTTACTCCTGGCTCGCTGGGAGGCCCTGTTGGGGGCAGTAAGGGACCTGCTAAGCCGCAGGGTGATAGTGCCTGTCCAATCTTGGACCTAAAAGCTCTCAATTGCTTTGTAAAAGTACAGAGGTTCTGAATGGAATCAGTACGCTCAGTTGTCGCTGCACTCCATCAGGGGGACTCCCTGGCGTCCTTGGACATCCAGGACGCGTACCTGCACATACCCATATGCCTCAGGCATCAGAGGTTTCTGCGATTTGCAATAGGGAAAGCCCACTACCAGTTTGTGGCTCTCCCCTTTGGCTTGGCTTTAGCACCCAGAGTCTTACCAAGGTATTGGCTCCAATTTTGGCATTGTTGTGACAATGTGGGATTGCAATTGTGGATTACCTAGACAATCTCCTCCTGAAAGCAGCTTTCACTTCAGAATTAAAGGAGGATGTGACAATCACCATGCATACCCTGCATGAATTTGGGTGGCTGTTGAACCTAAAGAAGTCGGTGCTTGTGCGCAAAAAAACTGCCTATAAAAAAATAGGCAGTAGTGGAGTCCTCCCGACGCATTTCGTCCTCGTGGACACCCCAGATGTCCATGAGGACGAAATGCATTGCGAGGACTCCAAAACTGCCTATTTTTTATTGATAAGCGCTTCAGTAACTGCATAAATGTTTGTTACTTTTTTAAATACTATTTTAAATGGAATTACAGTATATGTTCCTATATGTATTTCGGTTGATGTTGGAGATTTCTGTTACTCGTATCCATACGTTGGAGGAAGGCCTCTTCTATATTGATTTCGACCATCCTGTGACCTGGGAAGTTCACTCTCTATAACCAGTGTATCGAGCATGCATGACCCTTAGAATATATTTTCATTTGGGTCCACACCATTTGGTAAGCTTACATCTATTAAGGTGGTGGTATCGTCACACGGGTGGTTACTTGGTTGAACTATAATCGGACGGTTCATCTGATATTCAATCTCATATTTGTGACTTCACTTCTATAAAGGACTGTCTATTTTCTTCACAAAAAAAAGTTGTATTTTTTGTGTTATTTATGTTCTACACAAGGTTCATTCACTCATTGATGTATGTACATTAATGTGTATAAGCATGTATTGATGGAGATATAATTTTCTTTATTGTGTAGTCCAACAATAACCATGTGAGTTTTCATATATAAGCAAAACTATTGCACAAATTTATGCACACTTTTTTTTTTTTTTTTTTTTTATAGCGCTACACTTTACATACTGTTATAAAAATTCTATTTTTGTTCTAAAAGCCACGAAAAGGCCTCTTATTCTGGGGCTTATTCCTTTGAGAAGATGGAAACTGTTTATTCTTCTCAGAAGAATGAGCTAGGACTTCCTCTAAAGAAGAACCATATAAGAACTTGCCCTCAAAGGGTATGCCGCAAAGTTTATTCTTGGAGGTAAGATCACCTTCCCAAGATTTTAGCCAGATGGCCCGTCTAGCTAAATTAATGAGTGCTGATGTTCTGGCAACAGATTTTACAGAATCTGCTGCCGCATCGGCCAAAAAAAGCAACTGACTTTGCAATAAGGGGTAGAGAATCCCTGATCTCCTCTATGGGGGTGTTGGAGGAAAGAAGGTCATCCAGACGTTGGACCCACATGTCTAAATTCGTAGCAATGCAGGTGGATGCTACAGCTGGCTGTAAAGAAAAAGCAGAGGCATCCCAGGCCTTATGTAATAAGGAGTCGACCTTTCTATCTATTAGTTCTTTAAGGACTCCAGAGTCCCTAAATGAAAGATATGACTTTTTAGATACTTGTGACATAGGAGCATCTATTTTTTTTTTTTGAAAAAAACCTTCTCAAAATCGGACTGTAAGGGAAACCTTCTCTTATGTCCTCTAGACTGGAACAACCTTCTTTCAGATTTTTTCCCCTTCAGAAAGGATCATATCCTTGAAAGAGTGATGTACAATAAGAGACCTAGATTTCCATCCTTGTACACTTCGGTACATCTTATCCTGAACACATTGGGCTTGCTGAGATATCTCGATCTGGTCAGAAGTATATATTGACCTTAATAGTTCATCAATATCCAACTGGAAAAAGATACCTAGTTGAGCTGCCAGTATCCTCTTCCTCTGATGCAGACTCCTCATCAGATGTAGATACTGGATTCTCACCTTCTTCCAGGTCAAAAACATTATGTGAACTAACAGTCTTTGACACGGAGAGGTAGAGATCTAGCTGAGACTGAAGGCTCCTGAGTCACAGGCTTAGAAGTGGAAGGACCTAGCCCGGCTACTCTGTCGTTGAAGGACCGAAAAGAGGCCACTACCTGATTCATAGAAGCCATTAACTCCTTTAAAGAGGCAGTAGACCCAGAACCTGCCTTTGGCGGAATACAATCCTCAAATACTTTTTTATAACTATCAGCCTGGCTCTACAGTTCCCACATTTTTTTTCTTTTTTTTTTTCTTTACAGGTTTGTCAACCTAGAAAAAAAACAGAACACAAACACCATAAAAAAAAAGGCTTATGCAGACTCCACTGCTGTAGAAGCTCTTTATCTACAGATAAGGGCTTACCTTGGGGGCAGTATTGGACCCAGATGCCGCCGCTGGTTTAACTCAAGCTGATGCTCCATCCTCAGTCCTGTCCTCATACTCCATAGAGGAGAACGTAAGCCAGCTTGTGAGACACCTCTGACCACTGCTGCACTGCTAAACTAGTCTGCCTTGCATTTGGCAGACTGTTTCCAAAGCAGTGAGTCCCCTGCATTGTTCTACTCTGATATCCTTTAAGAAAACGGCGTCCAGGAAGTGTCATGTCACTTCCGGCTCCGGTGCCATCTTGTCGCATCACCGGAGGTCCTCCGACACCATTTTGGTACACCCAACATGGGGAAGATATGAGAAAGATGCCCTCTCCACCCAACTAGAGGCTGGAAATGGAAGGGAGTTGCCGCTGCTTAACAACCAGGGAGGCAAGTAAACCAATTCTTGGTCTATAACAGGGGTTGACAAATTTGCTTGGATTCTAGGAGCCAGCTAAAAAAGTGAGGAGCCAGGTCCGTGACGGCGATCTGGACCTGTCCCTGGCCTGACATGGAGACGAGTGAGGGGTAGATAGCCCCCAGCCCCCCACATATGAGATCACCTCTCATTGGACACACCGCTTGAGTGCTAAATGGCCGCTGTGATTGGCCATTTAGCATGATCTGTGATTTGCTGTATCCAAGGGACACGGCCAACACTGAACTTCCTCGATGCGCGCCCATGGCGGCGTTCAGAGGGGAAGTAAACAGGAGGATGTCCAGGGACGCCCTCCCGGCAATTGGTGTCCGCGCTGTAGACATCTTTTGTCTATAGCGCGGGCACGAAGTGGTTAACAAAAGAATGTGACTTTTATTTCTGCCATGTTCCCGCTTAATAACGTCATATCCCCGCTAAGGGTTAGATCAGGTCCGCCGGAAAAACTGACAGGTGAACCTGATCAGACAGCCCTTGTGAAAGGGGTCAAGCAGGGAGGATTACAAATAATATTTTTTTTTTCCCTTAATTAAAATTTTTTTTTTTACTTTTTACAAAAAAAAAAAAATTATATATATATATATATATATATATATATATATATATATATATATATATATATATATATATATATATATATATATATATATATATATATATATATATATATATTATAATGAGAAGCCATTTACCAGCCACCACACTCACCGTTGGGCAAAAGGCACCAGATGACGCCCGCAATCACTTCCTTCTCTTCACTTTGGGAAGGAAATGGGCGGGCAGTGAAAAACAGGCAGGGGAGCTTCACTCCATTAGGATTAGCATTATTGGAATAGGGTGTAATTTCTACATCCACCACAAGATGGCGCCAGACTACCGAAAGATTTTAGAAGGCCGCAAAGCCGCGGCCTCAATTACTGGCCGGCGCGGCCCGATGCAATTGCGCGGCGGAGTTTGGGGTCCAAATGGAGACAGGATACCCCAGCAGCGTTGCCCCAGGCGCCAGGACACGAATTCTAGTCGCAAATGCGACCGGGCGCCCGGGGTTTGTCGAGCCCTGGTCTATAAACATAGAAAAACACCCCAGACATGGCCACAACAAGTCCTGGATATCATCAACCGAAGGGGGGTTCCACCAACCACTGTTACCACACCTATATAACACAACAAATGTTACGGTGTGCTCCTGGAGAGTCTGAAAACACAAAACTGAGTCAAAGGAGAGGGAGGGTTATTTTTCAATGTTTTTTATGATTTTGTGTTTCCTGTAGAGGGCGGAGCCAATCATGTCTCAAGTAGCTGTCCTGGAAGATGAGGGTGGAAAATTGGTTTACTACCACTTTAAGTGCACAAAGTGTCATTTTTGTCTTCTGCTTCATACCTCTTCTGACAAGTTTTCCTGACACCAAGAGAAAATTGTTGACGGGCAGGGCTCTCCAGCTAAATGACTGCCTCAACTCTGTTCCTGTGTGCTGTGTGAAGGGGGGTGTGTCTCTTCCCTCCAATCAGCTCTCTGAGCTCTCCTCACTGAGCTCTGCAGAGTATAATTTTAGCTCTCGACCCCCTTGTTTTCTGAAAGCTCAGACAACCTTTATAAATTCTACACTTTTAGCAGATTTAGGTGTCCATTTATGAAGCAGTGAAATCTATTCACCGCTTCATTCTCCGGCACTCACAGACTAGATCTTTCTCCTGTGTGTGCCTTTTTATGAAGCGGAATTGATCTCTTCACTCTTGGAGTGAAGTAATGTACAAATGCTTCGAACAATGGAGAACAGCCCCTGATGCTGGAATCTCGTGAGACTTTACGAGATTACAGTACCAGAAAAACACAGATGTCAGTTTATTAAGCTGTGATAAATTATCACAGCTCAGTACACTGGTGTGTGTGTGTGTGTATGTGTGTGTGTATATATATATATATATATATATATATATATATATATATATATATATATATATATATATATATATATATATACACATACATATGACGGGGGACATGGTTACAGTGTTGGGGGGGGTCTTAACGAGGCATTAGGACGTTAATTATCTTCCTCTTTCCCCCTCAGATCCCCCCCCCAGATTCTCTCTTCACTCCCCGATTGTCCACCTTTGAGATGGTGAATCGGGGAGTGTGAATTCTGACTCGGATCGCCAGTGAAGCGCTGAGATCGCAGCTTCATAAACTGTCTGTTACTGTGTCAGTCTATGAGGATTCTCTGTGTGGAGATAATCGGCGTGAGAACATGTTCCGACACTTCTCCACCGATTATCTCTGGTTCATAAAGCGTTTTAGGGCTGTGATCAGCGGCAATCCTCGGGATCACTGCTGATCACTGCTTCATAAATGGACACCTTAGAGAAGAGAAGACCTGCAAGTAAACAGATACAACATGTAGGAAGATTTGTCTCCGTGCATCACCTGAGGCCAGTTATTTTACTGCGCATATGTAAGGGTTTACAACCATTTATAGTTTTTTTCCTTTTTTTTTTTCTTCATGTACTCACTACTGTGTTTTCTGTGTTAGGTCCCAAAAGCCTTTGCTTCGCCCTAATAGCCTGAAGCTGCCCAGCGATTCTGATGCAGAAACAGACTCTCGAGGGAGCTCCCCCACCTCAACGGTTTCCAACAATAGCAGCAATAATGATAGCTTTGGGGGCATCATGTCCTTTGCCAGTAAGTTTTCTGCTGTGAAAATGGTAAAATCCAGCTTGTACGTGGTTTCTATGTATAACTGTGGAGGAGCTAAAAAAGAACCATCTAAGCCAGATTTTTTAAGATAAGATGACAGGAGAAAAAGCCCTACCTTGTTCAGAATCTTCTTCATGTGCATAGTTCTCTCCCTCATAAGGCTGAGCTCGGTGTTGCTGCAAAGGGAGGAAAGTGCATTGTGCATTTTGAACAAGGGTGAGTGTTCGCTCCTGTGATGCTGGGAGCAAGAACTCAATACATGAGGTGCTTTAGCAACAAAGCAGAAATGAGGAATGCTCACAACAGGAGTTTTTTTGGACAGGCTTCAGGGATTCCCGAAAATGGCTTACAGGTATGGCAATTAAATATAATTTTAAAATGCTACAAAGTGTTTTTACCTACTAGGTCCCCTTGGCTGCCTAGTTAGTTTAAATCCAATATGAACTTTAAAGCTTGCATGGGTTTTTACTATTTCTTACTCTTCTCATAACGAAGGACAGGGCTCTTGCTGTAATTGAACTTTAATAATACAGCCTTGCCCTAAGAATAACCCTTGTCTTCTTTTCCAGGTAATCTGTATAAAAGTCACAGTAGCACCTTCAGTCTGTCAAGCTTGACGCTTCAGACCAAGAGTGGTCGAGATAAAGTGACCCCATTTCCAAACTTTAAAGGTAAGCATCCTTTTAGAATAAGGGTAGCATAAGGAAGTAGTCTATAACCGAGCTTGTAAGGTAAGTACCTAGGACTTTGGGTCAGGAAATGCATAGACAGGGCAGTTTTCTACGAAGGGAAGGTAAGTGTTCCCACCTGGAAATGTGGATGTTGGAAAGAGGTTGGTTGTAATGTAAGTGTAGTGTTTGGGATTCTCATGTTTCATTAATCATTCCATTATCTCATTTATCTCTCCCTGTTTTTTTTTTGTGTTTTTTTTTTTTTTTTGCAGACTGGGAGTTTGCTTATATGTGTAGTCAAGTGTGATCGCTATTGTGTGTTTTATTTATTTTTTTATTTTATTTTTTTCTTCCACCCTTTTGTTTTTTGTTTTGTTTTTAATCTGCTGCATGCTCCGTCCACTTGGGGTCAAAGACCAGCAGAAAGTGGCAGGGGAATTAGGAAAAGGTTGGTATTGATTCTTTGTGATCTTGAGCTTTCAGAGGTTTCCAAGATCACGTTCACTCTTGTGTAGCGATAGCGTGTGTGTTTTATATGTAGGTGTGCTGTTGTGTGAAGGTTGTTTGGATTAAGTTACAGGGGTCCCCATACCTGATTTCTGTGTGTGGCTTGTCTCTACCCGTTGTGCAGCTCTTCTTGCAGAATAACACATGGTTATATCTTATTCGGCATGAAATAAAAAAGGGGCCACCTGACATGATTATAATTGAATATCATTTATATATTTTTTTTTTTAAAAAAACATTCTCACATCTTGGGTAACCATAAGTTGTGATTTTTAGCTTTCACCTGCAATGTAACCTACTGGTAGAAGCTGGTATTGCAGTGGTACCATCTAAAGACCTTGGTACCCTATAGGGCTCATTTATTAAACTGGAGAACAAATGAGCTCTCAAAATTTTACACAAAACCCAGATATTCTGTTCGGTCTTAGTTTTATTTGTGGAGTGTAGATATATAAAAGCACTTATGTTAACTTTGGTTTGATTTGTATATTCTGGGACTTGTGTTTTCGAAACACACGCAGGTATTGCAGGTACAGGGGGTTACCATTGGCCATCTCATTTGCCATTTCATCAGTTGGGTTTGTGAGATCTGCCCCTTCGTTTCACCTTGCGTGATGAGGTTTAAAATTCCAAACAGTAAGTGTCCACACCTAGTCAAATATATTGAGACATCCAGATGAGGAGGTACACTATGTGGGTAACATTTCTGGACACCTTACTATCACATTTTATGCTTTTAGCTTTTTTTGATAGCGCATTTCAAGTCCTGTAGCACAGCACAGAACCATGAATCTCCACTGACGAACATTAGCATACAAAGACATTTTGAACAGTTCTGCATTGTCAACCTTGTGGCAACGCTTTGGGGAAAGCCTTTTCTCTGTTTCTGACCTAAATGCACCCATGTGTACAAAGGCAGCTCCATAAAGACATGGTTTGATGAATTTTCCATGGAGAAACTTGAGTGGCCTGCACAGAGCCCTGACACCAACCCTACTGAACTGAAATGCCAATTGTAGGCTACCTCTTCTCATCCAATATCAGTAACTGACCTCAGCTTTTATTTATTTTTATTTTTTTGAATGGGCACACATTCTCAGACACAATCCAAAGTTACCCAGAGTAGATGTCTTTGTAGCTGTGAAAGAAGGCCAATTTTATATTAATACCTGTGCTTTTTTTAATGGATTGTGCAACAAACTCATATAGGTGCTTGGTCAGCTTTCCACAAAATTGGCTATATAATCTATCAGTGGTCGACAAATTCAGGCACCATATACTCCAGGTTAGGAGCCAATCGGCAGATTGGGGGAGCCAGTGAGCATGTACTGCCTTTTTAGCACACTAGGTATTAGTTAAACATAAGCACCAGGTGACATTTTTGTAGGTACCCCAACAAAGGTGGCTTGTGAGGTCATTTAGTTCCAGTAATCAAGTATCGGGGTAATAAGTCATTACACAGCTTAGGCTA
The DNA here is from genome assembly GCF_037356315.1 of Lithobates pipiens. Classification (NCBI taxonomy): domain Eukaryota; kingdom Metazoa; phylum Chordata; class Amphibia; order Anura; family Ranidae; genus Lithobates; species Lithobates pipiens. The sequence goes on along the minus strand of NW_027507686.1, from coordinate 217,500,485 downwards.
GGGCTTGCATTGATGTGTCTAGTGCATCCCTATGTTATGTTGTTGCTGTCTACCCTGTAGTTTTCTCTGTAGAACCAGCTATTCTATGTTAGAAAAAAAATCCCTGTAGGAGACTTTTTTTTAGGGATTCAGCTGTTTGACTGATTTGATTGGTTGCCACTAACCTTGCATTTTTCGTCCCAGTATTTGGGCTAAATACTATAATGGAGATAATTGCAGACTCCGGTCCCGCCCCTGCAGAAGGTGGGTGCCTGTAGCATGAGTTCTGCATGTTAATCCACTCCTAGCATCCTCTCTACAATCCTCTCTACCATCCTACCATTTTGTGCTTCTCGTTGGTCACCATTTCTCACACACAGTGCCTTGTGCTCGTCACTTGTTGTGGTTGTTTTTATAGATTTGGTCACGTGACCGCATTATCAGGCGTCCATGTTTCTTACAGGTCATGGGTAGCTGGGATAATTCCCCCACCCATGTTCTTTCTACCCTTTTTGCTCTTACTTTTAATATTTTGGTTCTGAGCGGTGAATTTGAAATTGGCCAGAACAAAGTGGGGCTCACCGATTACAATATGTGAAGAAAGAATTGTCAGTGTTGCCCATAGTAACCTAAAGCTCTTTCTTTCTGACAGTATGGAAGGGAAAACACAAATCCAAACCGCTCTGGAATACTTTTTTTTTTTTTTTTATCACTGCATTACACCAGCTTCAACTTAGTGCGTCAGAGTAACCCATCTATGATGAAGTAGAACTAAACTCCCTGCAACAATCTTTATTTTTTTATTTTTTTATTTTTTTATCCCTCCTTCACAAATGCTTACAATTTTTTTATACATTTTTTTTTTTTTCCACTTAACTTTTTGAACTGCTTCACAGTTGTCCCAAAAGCAAGTGGGTTCCTAAGCCAGGCATTGAAAATTACATTCCGCAAGAAGCTAACGTGTGACCGTATGGTCCGCTGTTCTCTGCCAGGTCCTAGATACCTGGAAGACACCGGCAGTGCAAAGGCACATGTGCCAGGGCTTTTAGGATGGAGGCGTGAGGGAGAAGGCCATACATTCTGCTTTGACCAGTTAATCTTTCCTGGCTGGGCAGAAGCCCAACCATTGTTGCTGCTGGGACCTACTGCTATTTTGACAGCTGATGATTTGACTTCTTTATTAGAGAGGTGTTAACGGTTTTTTTTTTTTTTCCCCACACTGACAGCTGTAAAGGTTACATCAGCCAGCGCTTATTAAAATAAAATATAATTCCCAGATATACTGTATCTTACAATTTTTAAAACGGCTCCATTCCCCCTCCTATAATTAACCCATGTATGAAAGATCTGTATACTTGCCTATTGCCGGACCACTCTGTGTTTATGCTCGGCCAGTCTGTGTCATGGAATCTCCCCTGTGTCAGCCAGTGCAGGCTGCAGGGGAGAGGAGAGAACACTTGACAATGGCCTAAATACTTGAGTGGTGACATCACCGATAGGCTTACTATTGTCAGTGGTTCCTCCTTTTCTCATGATGCTACTGCTAGCTATAGTACAGTGTATTCTACTGAGTGCAGTAGATCAGTAATAAAACATAATTTATTAAAAGACAAATCCGCAACTCATAAAAGTGGAGTAAGAGTAGGCGCAATCACATATAGGGTCTCTGTCATCCCAATCCGGATTTCTGTCTGGTGCGGATGCCACCGGATGCTGTGGGTCCCGAGCTCCAAGTCTGTCGTGGTTCCTTTTTTGTCGGTGGACATTGGGAAGTGAGACCAACAGGTGCACGTTCGAAGCATGCATGCTCCTTCCTCAGGCTTGTGATGCTAGGTAAGTATGCAGGTCTTTCTTCCATAGGTTAGATGGCATAGAGGTTAGGAAGGGGTAGGGAGCAGTTTTAATATTGGGTGCTTCCCAGAATACTACTTTAAAATGTAAACCTAAATGAACACACTGTAGAAGGCTGTGGCTTTCAGGAGAAGCTAATCACAATGTATCTAGTAAAAAGGAGTTGCTGAAGCAAACCTGAAAGCAAGAAAGTTTTGTCATGTAGATTTCCTATCTAACTCCTGATTTTCCCTATCTATTATCTCTAATCCCATGAACAAAAGTGAAAAATATTGCAGTGTACGTACTATTCCTTGAATGTTGAGGCTGCATTTGCTTCCTTCAACCTTTTTATTATTTTTATTTTTCACCTGTTGATTAGTTGGTGTTTTGTTGTAGGGTGCCAATGTTAGGAAAAACTGGGTTACCCTAGAACAGTATTTTAAGACTGCAGAATGCCCCCCCCCCCCCCCTTTCCTTTTCCATCATATGTGAGGAAAGAGCATTGTTGCCAGCTATCTCTGTAGACAGCAGAGGCAGAGCGCATAGCAAGTTATTGGCTCACAAGGTTTTGGAGGTATCGACAGTTTGTTTTTGTGCATTTATCAAACAAATATAGCTACACTTTCCTTTCACATTCCTTTCTCTCTGTCCTGCAGCAGTATAGCTGTATTTTGAAAAGAAAAGATGATTATCACCATGGGTAAGTCTTACTGCAGGTCCTGGAAGGGCAGTTTAGCTTCTACCTCAGAGAGCAGCAAGACTTGACTTATTCCAAGTATGGCAGCTCCTTTTTAGGTTGCATTCACACTTGAGTGTTTTGAATTGCGGGCAGATTTGCCACGATTTGAAAGCGCCAATGTGTGAATGACAAATCGCAGGACTCACATTTGAGATGCCGTTCTTTTGAATGACACCTAAAATCGCGGTGTGGGTCTGCCGTGATTGTCACATGATAGATCGTGCTGCAAATCGCCTCAACCCGCATCGTGTTAAGCATGTTGCCCAAAAGTAGTTCCTAAACTTTATTGCGCGACATGCTTCATGCAATGTGGTTTGCTGTGATCGCAGCACGATCTATCGCGTTATAATCACGGCAGACCCACATCCCGATTTTAGGTGTCATTCAAAAGAATGGCATCTTAAATGTGAGTCCCGCGATTTGTCATTCACACATCGACACTTTCACAACGTGGGCAGAATCGTGGCAAATCTGGCCGTGATTTAAAACGCTGAAGTGTGAATGCTGCCTTAAAGGTACAAGCACAACATACAGTAGGTACTGATTGCAGTACAACTTGGCCATGTGCACTGAAAAATCTTCATAGGTGTCTCAAGGGCAACACAGACAGTTTCAGGATCTTTGATAGGGAAGGGATACTGTGTATGGAAAGGAGAAATCTGGATTTTTAAATTCACCTCTTAGTGCTTTTTTCCTATGCTGTACCTTTCACTTTCATTCTCTCTAGATTTTTGTCACTCTAGTATATTGTTGAATGTCTGTAATTTTTCATCTTAATTTCTTCCCTTGCAGCCAGCACCAGGCGTGCTCTGGTAGACCAGAAATCCTCTGTTATAAAACACAGCCCTACAGTAAAGCGGGAATCTCCTTCCCCACAGGGTAGAGCTAACAATTCCAGGTAAGACTATATTTTCTTTTATGGAAAACTTTTTTTCTGTACTTAGAGGAGCTGCAGTCTGCTCACACAATTTGTAATAAAAACATCTTTGCCATTCTGAAGCTTCCCTCCAACCCCTTTGCATATTTTATATATACTGTGATTTTGTATTTGCCAAATATGCTGCAGAAATCTCCTTCCACTGAGTCTGGCTGCAACCATGCTGCTGCCTGTTAACTTCCTGGATTTACACAGAGGCACACATCCAGCTCTGCAGCTCTCATTGGCCCTCATGACTAATCCTCCCTCCTTTCCTAGCAAACTTAGGAGAGAGAGAGCTGTGCATGTCATAAGCCTAGGCTTTTTACCTGACAAGGAAGGGGGCTATATAAGGTATTTACTGGCAGAAAAAACATTTTTACTATCCAAAGTTAAAATCACAAGGGTAGAAGATTTAATAGATGGAAAGATGAAAAAATTACTGAAGTTCCACTATTTTATATAGAAAAAGATCTAAAGAGAAACGGTATACAAGTGATAAGTGGGGGTAACAAATATGCAAAAGAGTTTTGACAGTAAAACAGAGTGATCAGTGGTGTTCTTTTGCTCGGTTCCCAGTGTAGAGGTGCTGGGGACAGATGCAGCAGCAGACTGATGCTGCCTCCACCTAGATAAGTGTAAATCTAAGAAAAATACAAAAAAAACAAACAAACCCATACTTCTCTTTAACCACCTCGCGCCCGCCCTATAGCCGAATGACGGCCGTAGAGCAGGCGCGTTCGTCCGGGTGGCCGTCCCTGGACGTCCTAATGTTTACTTCCGCAATGCGCGATCACGGAAGTTCTGTTTTCGCCGTGTCCCCCGGGGACAGGCAAACACAGATCGCTGTAAACGGCCAATCACAGCGGCCGTTTACAGCGTGATCGGCGTGTCCAATGGCAGATGATCTCATATGTAAACATATGAGATCATCTCTCTGCACCGCTCTCCCTCCTCACACAGAGTGTGAGAGGGGAGAGATGAACGGCTGCAGAGGCAGCCGTTCTGCCTCGAGTTAAAAAAAAAAAAAAAAAAAGTGCCATCCTCCCCAGCAGTGCCACCTGTCATCAGTGCCATGTCTAAGTGCCATCTGTCATCAGTGTCACATAGTGCCATCTGTCAGTGCCACCTGTCAGTGTCACGTGCCATCTGTCATCAGTGTCACGTGTCATCAATGCCACTTATCAGTGCCATCTGTCATCAGTGTCACGCGTCATCGGTGCCACGTATTAGTGCCACGTGTCTTTAGTGCCACGTGTCATCAGTGCCACATATTAGTGCCATCTGTCAGTGCCACATATTAGTGCCATCTGTCATCAGTGCCACGTGTCATCATTGCCACGTATCAGTGCCATCTGTCATCAGTGTCACGTGTCAGTGTCCTGCTGCTTCAAAAGTGTAATAAATAGTCAACAAGTTAGATGTGTAATTTATGTTCCTAGAACACATGATGGCGCTACCTGCATGTTGGGCCTCTCTATGTGGCCAGGCTGTGAAAAAGTCCCACACATGTGGTATTGTAATACTCAGGAGGAGTAGCAGAATTTTTTGGGGGGTGTCATTTGTGGTAAACACATGCCATGTGAGAGAAATAACCTATTACAATGACAATTTTGTGGAAAAAAAAAATGAAAAATCTTAATTTTGCTAAGAATTGTGGGAAAAAAAATGACAACATCAAAAAGCTCACTATGCCTCTTACTAAATACCTTGGAATGTCTACTTTCCAAAAAGGGGTCATTTGGGGGGTATTTGTACTTTCCTGACTTGTTCGGGTCACAAGAAGCAAGATAGGCCACCAGTACATCAGATGTGATCAATTTTGTGCGATTCGCACCACAGCTTGTAGACTCTCTAACTTTCACAAAGACCAAATAATATCCACTAATTTGGGTTATTTTTACCAAAGATATGTAGCAGTATGAATTGTGGCCAAAATTTTATGAAGAAAAATTAATAATTTGCATAATTCTGTCACAGAAACAAAGAAATATGCGTTTTTTTTTTCAAAATTTTCGGTCTTTTTTCATTTATAGCGCAAAAAATTAAAACCCCAGAGGTGATCAAATACCACCAAAAGAAAGCTCTATTTGTGGGAAAAAAAGGACAAAAAATTCATTTGGGTACAGTGTTGCATGACCGAGTAATTGTCATTCAAATTGTGAGAGCACCGAAAGCTGAAAATTGGTCTGGGCAGGAAGGGTGTTTTTTTTTTTGTTTTTTTTTTAATAAACTAGTGTTAGTAACTTAAATTGGCCTTAAACCTACCTTATGACATGTTCTTTACAGCAACACCCAGATATAAGCGCAAAAAAAGCGGAAATTTGGGAAAAAAAACAATATTTTCTTTTTTCTATTTTAAAAGAAATCCAATAAAATCTAATTTTGTCATAAATTTAAGCCAAAATGTATTCTGCTACATGTTTTTGGTAAAAAAAAATTCCGTTAAGTGTATAATAATTGGTTTGTGTGATCACGGACATATGTACCCAAATGATCATGTACATATGTGTGCAGATAATCATTGGGACATGTGATTTTAGTGGGACATATGTGGGGGACATGTTTTATTATTAGGGACATGTGTTTTTATTATTTGGGGACATGTGTGTTTTGGGGACATATGTGGGGACATTGTGTTTGTACTGTGTGGTGTGTTGTGTGTTCACACTAGACTGGTGATCAGTGAGTAAAAAGCTGTAAAAAACAGCTCATACTCACTGATCATCAGCCGGCTGCAGCGATCTGCTCTCCTCTCCTCAGCGATGACTTCTGTGTGAGGAGAGGAGGAGCCGATTGCCTAGCAACCGGCTGATTGAACACGGCCGTCATGTGATCAGGAGGGGCAATCACAGAGCCCTCCTGACGATCTGAGATGCGCCGTGTCCGGGTGACACGAGCACATCGGGATCGCGCCGCTGTGCGGGCGCGATCCCGCTCCTTCTGAAGGACGTTCCTGAACGTCCTATCAGAAGTAGATGGCTCCCACCCGGCCGTATATGTGCATTGGCCGGGGGGAAAGTGGTTAAATGTATGTGTGTGTGTGTGTGTGTGTGTGTGTATGCATGTATGTATATACCCCCTGGTGCCTGACAAGTATAAGAACGTGGGTGCCGAAATGACAGGACCAACAGCGCATGAATGCGAACCTAATGACAAAACCACCCAAGTGTATGCAGAAGTGAGTCCAAGCAACCTGCAGTGCCCAGACAGGAAATTAAAAACGAACACTCAGGGCTAAGGAACCAACAGACCGTGGTTGGTAGTAGTAAAGGTGTAATGGTGAACGTGCACATAAGACGTATGGACTACAGGCGAGAAGATTGTGGGACGACAATCAATTACCAACGAAAACCTCAGCCCATATGGACCTGTAGACATGACAGATCCTGGATGTAAGCACCAACTAATGAAAATGCAGCGAATGAAGGGCAAGAACATGAAAGGCATATGACATAAAAAACGTGCGAAACATGGGAATACGCAAGACGACATGGAAAAAACGTAAGAAACCATACCTTGCACAAGAAACCATAAATTGCATATATGACATATTGGACCACAAGCGAGAAGATAGTGGGCCAACTATCAATATAAAATGACACCTCAGCCCTATGGAACTGTAGACGTGACAGATCCCGGACGTGAGCACTAGCTAATGGAAAAGCAGCGAACTAAAGGCATGTGACACAAAACATGAGCAACATGGGAACCGCAAGCAAACATGGGACACGTGATTAACACGGGATACGTGAGGGGACACGCAAGAACATGTGAAAAGTAAGAAAAACATGAATTGCGTGAGAAGCTAGAAAAAATAAAAACAAACTGCATGAGAAACCGCAACCCACATGAAAACCACAAGCTGCATGAGAACTGCAAATCGAAAGTGAACCGCAAATAGCCAAACCGCGAATTTCACGAGAAACGTGAATCGCATGCTAAACCGTACATCGCATGAGAATGCACAATCGCATGAGAAAACGACGATGCAACAAAACCCCAGGCAAGCATGATCATTCCACCCACACAAACGGGCACACACATGGACAGACACCGAGCCAAACCCTCCTGGCAGTGACTCAATCCCTATCCCCCGGCGGCACGAGGTATATGCAACCCACCACCAATGAGGCCCTGCCGTTCTGCCCCAAACATATAGATCTCCCTGCCAGACCAATCCACCCAACAAAAATACACCCCTCACATCCCACGTGCACCGAACACATCCAAAGCATGCCTCTGTTTTTTTCCTTTTTACCAACAGTTATGTTAAAACAAGAAAATGTTCTGGCTGAAAAAAAAAAAAGTTATAGCTGCTGACAATAAAGGAGATATATATATAGATATATATATATATATAGATATATATATATATATATATATAATATTTGACATGATATGTTACAACTTTCTGGATAATCAAAAGCACAATTATCTTACTGCCATAGCTGTTGAATTACCTTGCCCAACCTCACTCGTGCAGCCACACACCCCCAGACAGCCGCAGGGCGGGGGGGGGGGGCAGGAGGTGCGGCTCCCTCGGACAGGAGCCACCAGGCAGTCAAACCCCAATCCACCCCCCCCCCTCTTTCCAGGGAGAAAACAGGTGGCTGAATCCACCCCCCGGCAGAAACCCCGGAGGCGGGCGGGAGAAGTGGCTCCCTCGTAGATACAGGAGCTGCCCGGCATCTGGCATCTCCTCTCAACGAGCGGAGCCGACGGACCGAAACACCCCCCCCCCCGCACGAGAGCCAGCGTCCAATGAGAGGAGGCAGCAGAGGAGAGCGGTCAGGAGAAGGGTACAAAAGAATTTCCAAAGCATTAGAAATACCATGGAACACAGTGAAGACAGTCATCATCAAGCGACGAAAATATGGCACAACAGTGACATTACCAAAAACTGGATGTCCCTCCAAAATTGATGAAAAGACCAGAAGAAAACTGGTCAGGGAGGCTGCCAAGAGGCCTACAGCGACATTAAAGGAGCTGCAAGAATATCTGGCAAGTACTGGCTGTGTGGTACACGTGACAACAATCTGGGTATGGGGTAGAGTGGCAAGACGGAAGCCTTTTCTTACGAAGAAAAACATCCAAGCCCGGCTAAATTTTGCAAATGCATGTGGGAAAATGTGTTATGGTCTGATGAAACCAAAGTTGAACTTTTTGGCCATAATGCCAAAATATTGGTTTTGAGCAAAAACACTGCACATCACCCACAATGAAGCATGATGGTGGCAGCATCATGCTTTGGGGCTGTTTTTCTTCAGCTGGAACAGGGGCCTTAGTCAAGGTAGAGGGCATTATGAACTGTTCCAAATACCAGTCAATATTGACACAAAACCTTCAGGCTTCTGCTAGAAAGCTGAACATGAAAAGGAACTTCATCTTTCAGCATGACAACAACCCAAAGCATAAATCCAAATCAACAAAGGAATGGGCTTACCAGAAGAAGATTAAAGTTTTGGAATGGCCCAGCCAGAGCCCAGACCTGAAGCTGATTGAAAATCTGTGGAGTGATCTGAAGAGGGCTGTGCACAAGAGATGCCCTCACAATCTGACAGATATGGAGTGTTTTTGCAATGAGTGGGCAAATATTGCCAAGTCGAGATGTGCCATGCTGATAGACTCCTACCCAAAAAGACTGAGTGCTGTAATAAAATCAAAAGGTGCTTCAACAAAGATTAAAGGTTGTGCAACCATATTATTTTAATTTTACTTTGCTCCACCTAAAAGAATTCAGTTTGTTGTTCAACTGTGTTGTACAATTTATAGGTCACATTAAAGGTGGAAAAAGTTCTGATATTAGTTTTCTTTAATATCGGAGAAACCTGACATTTTACTAGGGGTGTGCAGACCTTTTATATCCACTGCATCTATGGTTGGCTTTAAAGTGGAAGGCAAATCAAAACCTACTTAAGCTTATATCTATTCCCAGACCTATTCTATCTACCATGTAAAAGGAAAGATGGCTATACTTTTTACCTTTTTTCTAAAGTCAATCCGGCCACTTGATCACGCTAGTGGTCAATTTCAGTGAAGAGAAGAGATCGCAGACAAGGGCCGCAGAGCCTGTGTGTCAACATCACCTATAGGCTTGCTATGGAGCATCTGTTGTCTGCTGTCCCTTCTCTACACTAAAGCTGATGCTGGGACCCAGTCATGTGACTGGACCAGAGCAACTTCAGAATAGGCAAGTATAGACATCCTTCCTTTTACAGAGTAGATGGAAGAGGCTTAGAATGAGGAAGGCAGTAGATTTGGGTATAGTTAGATTTTGACTTGTATTCTATTAAAAATGTTTGTATACCGTGTCTGACCGGTGTCTGTTTCTTCTTCTTCTTTTTCTTCTTTTTCTTCTTTTTCTTCTTTTTCTTCTTTTTCTTCTTTTTCTTTTTTTTTTTTTTTTTTTTTTTCTTTTGACTTTGCAGTGAGAACCAACAGTTTCTGAAGGAGGTTGCAATAGGTGTCCTAGAGGGGCAAGGGGTAGGCTGGCTGAACATGAAAAAAGTACGTCGCCTTCTGGAAAGTGAGCAGCTGCGCGTTTTCATCCTGAGCAAACTGAACAGGTCCATACAGACAGAAGAGGATGCTCGCAATGATGTAATCCAGGAAGTGGTGAGTTCTCCATCACTTTGTCTTGCCTTTTTTATTTTAATAACCTGTAGATGTCAACCTTCCTTATTTACACCTGTATCGGGTAGAAATTTGAGAATATGGGGAAAATATAAAATACTGTTATATATAGATCTTTGAGTAGTAGAGCTTCTACTGTAAGAAACCGTGAGCAAGCAGGCATTTATTGCAGATGAGACATGCACCGTCTCTTCTGCTATGAAATGCCTCTACTCGCTAGCTTGCTGTCTTCAGTGCAGTAAATTGAACTGTAGTGCAGTCTGAGTGCTGGGGTGACTAGCTCTTGTACATGCGCAGAAGTGACTTTGTATCCCAATGGCCAATCCAGAAGTTAATGGATCTGGCAAGGGGCTGTCGGACAGGTGAGTATTAAGCCTTTAGTTCTGCTTTAAATTAGTTAATAAATAAATCAAAAAAAGTGTGCAGAGTCTTTTAGTTGTTTGTTTTTTTTCCTTGAAAGCAGCTACATCCTTAGTAGGGAATCCTGTCCTCTTATAGCATGCTGTAGAGCAGGGGTGACCAACCTTTTGAAAAGAGCGAGGGCCGCTTAAAGTGGTGTAAGAAGGGGAAATAGACTTGGCGCTATACCACCAGCATGCTGGTAAGTAATAAAATAAACCTAAATGAAAACTATCTGTTCATGCCCAGCAGTAATCTCTAGTGATTTTATATATATATATATATATATATATATATATATATATATATATATATATATATATATATATATATATATATATATATATATATATATATATATATATATATATATATATATATATAATACTTCCTTATAAATGTTAATAAACCATAAATAAACATGCGATTCCTATACTTGAGTATTAAAGTGCAAGTGCCAGTGAAAAAACGTGTGCGAGTGTTAAAATGCACAGATTCAACTATAAAATAAATATATGATTAATTAACAATTTTGCATGTCATATCTCAATTAGTGCACACATTAAATACCATGTGACAAATGACCCGTGAGAGGATAAAATGAAAAAAATAAATAAAAGTTAAAAATGAAAAAAGTGAACAGACTAGAAAATTATAAAAATTAATAATGAATGGCCCATATAAAAGTGAAAAATTAAAAATTAGATATTAGAAAAAAGAACAATATGTGATAAAAATTGATTTAGAAAATAATAATAATAAACAGTGGAAAAAATCTTCTGTGAGTGTCTTTAAAAAAGAGGGAGGGAGTGACTGCAACTGCTGCTCCCAGTGCTCGGTGACTGCTAATGTGATTGCTCTCACCAGAGGTATAAACCCACGCGGGGTGGATCAGCCTCCACAGTATAAGCCACTGTGTTGCTCTCTGGCTTTTCTCTGCTGTGGTCCTGGGGGTCCCTCGTTCCTCTGTTGGTATAGCGTGCCTTGTTATATGCAACAAGGAAGAGGCATATCCATAGTGTAGTACGTTTTGTAAATTGAGTTTTATTTATATAAACTTAAAATTACTCACAAACATTCAGTGTAAAAATCGTTTTCTTGTAATGCTTGGTTTGAAAGTCCCGCCCGGCTGTGTTGCCGTCTAAGCAAGAGGTGTACGCGTGGCCAGACAGCGTACACCTCCATAGAGGTGAATGGATGATCTGATTGGGTTGGACCGATCGTGTGAAACAGGCCTAAGGCTGCTTTCACACTGATGCTCTGCAGTTTACTCACACCATGGGCGCAGAGCAGGGCACCTGTGGCTTTCCTGAGGATTTTCTGCTCTTTCCCATAGACTTCTATTATAGCCTGCAGGTGTGATGCACTTTTTGAAAGCTCACCAAACCCGCAGCTAATATAAGTTTATGGCTCAGTGTAGGTAACCCGCAGGGGCACTGCGCTCCACCTGTGGATCAGTTTGAAAACGGCCCAGCAATCACTGCAAAACAGATATGTACATATATACACACACCTTGATTTTAGTAATGTACTTTTAAAACAGTCTTCCATTCAGGTATCGCCAGCTGTTGCTGCAACAGGCAGAGTGCATTTGGTATCTTCTTGCCTGTGACAGGAGCACTATACAGGCTTATGCGGCTCTGCTCTACAGCCATTTGCTTCCTCTACCACCGGCTTCATTCACAACACTGATGCTCTGGAATGGGCGGGTCGGCAATCCACGATCCAGGCTTGCCAACCTGCCATCCCAGAGCAGGAGGTCGCAGGGCCACATCAAAGGCTCCGCGGGCCACTGGTTGGGCACCCCTGCTGTACAGAGAGATCCTTACTTTGTGTAAAAGCAATGGTCTCAATGCAAAGGTCTAACACATCCCTTGCTGAGTCAGAGCCAGAGTTCACCAGTTGACAAACATGAGCATTAGCACCTATACAATTTAATATACAGTATATCGAATGGACTGCTTAGGTAATACTTGACACTAAATAGTTGAGGGCAAATGTAAAGAGGTAGTGAATCAGAATAAACTGTGTAGCCAGCTATAGAAAGGTTTTGTAATATGCCTTTCAGTAGTTCATTCTGTTCTCTGTGTCATTTTGTAGGAAATCAGCAGGAAAGTATACAAGGGCATGCTAGATATCCTGAAGTGTACGGTATCCAGCCTAGAACAATCTTATGCCAATGCAGGGCTAGGGGGCATGGCTAGTGTCTTCAGTCTATTGGAAATTGCTCACACGCATTATTACAATAAAGGTATGTTCTACTGTGACTGTATTGATTAGCAGGGTAGTGTGTTCTTGTGCAGTGTGTTTTTTTTTTTTTTTTCTTAATAATGAAGGTGCTTGTTATCTAGACTGTTCTATTAACACTTGTGTACAATCTACTAAATAATGTTCCCTTTTTTTCTCCCTTTGCTGTTCCCTTTCTGATTCTGTACCTTTACATCATTTCTTTTTATATTTCTACGTCACTGTCCCTCAATCTCCTTCTCCTTTCTTGTATGTTCTCTATTCTCTTTAAGAACCTGAGAAAAGGAAGCACAGTCCTTCTGCCGATGGCACTGTGACGCCCGTGTCTAGGGATTCTGTCACCATTCAGCGAGGAGAGCCTAGACCCACTCCCCAGGTGGCCCCCCAGCAGCTCCTTCCCCGCCCATCGGGCTCCGCGGTCCGGGGGGCACGGGAGTTTGATACACGGAGTCTGAAGGAAGAGAATTTTGTGGCGTCCATTGGTGTGTATAGACCAGAAGCAAAGGGTACATGAGGCAAAGCTCTCGGGGTATCACCGCATCTCCTACCACTGGCATCACTGCTCGCTCCTTGCAGCACCCCATTATCGTCCTCTCTTTCACCTCATGATCACACTGTCCTTCAAGGTTCCTTTTTGTCTGTCCTATAACTGTGATCTCCACCTTCCTGGTAACTAGACAAGACATATTGAGTCCTACTGACATTGAATAGGTGTGTGTTAGATGGAAAAACAAGTGGGCAGGAAGCTGAAAAATGCATGCTATATACCAAGAGAAATGGTGGATACAGTTTAAAACCACCAGGCTGTAATATTTGGGGACAAGGTGAACGCCTTAAAGAGGAAGCAAACCCTGATGGGTTTACTTCCTCTTTCATTCCCTGCAAAGGCAAAGCATAATGGACTACTATGCATCGCATAGTAGTCCATTATGTGCCACTTACCTGACACAGGAGCCAGCGAAGTCACCGCTGTCCCCTGTAGTCCGGCGCATCCATCTTCTTGGTGGTGTCTCGCGGCTCCGCCGCTGTCATTCGGCGAAGCCGCGATGACGTCACTCCCACGCATGCGTACGGGAGCCGACATGCGCGGCATCTTCGTCATGGACGATGCCACGCTCAGTGCGCCTGCGCGCCGCTGCCTACGGCGCATGCGCCGTAGACATTGGTGCCTGTCTTTCGGTAAATATCTCCTAAACAGTGTAGGTTTAGGAGATATTTCTTGGACCTACAGGTAAGCCTTAATCTAGGCTTAACTGTAGGTCAAAGTGTGTTGTAAGGGTTTACAACCACTTTAACATATTGTCTGTTTTCAGTATTCTTTCTAAAAGATCAATAGTCCTCCAGGTACTGCAGCATCTTCTGCATTAATGAGTAGATTTTACAGTTTAACCGTGTGGAATCTTGCACAGTTTCTGCTGCAGCACCCTGTATAAGGATGTGATGGCCTTGGGACCTCAGATCAACCCTGTCATCTTTTTAGGCAAGCCATACATTATGCAATTTTCTTTCACTCAACCATAGGTTGAAGGAAAGTTTATAAACTGATACTTTTAGGAACCTCAGACAACCTGTACTTCCGTAGTATTTATGGGAAAATTGCGCTTAGAGAGCTAATTGTGAATGATAATAGGTGACATAACAGCAGTCATAAATATGTACACACCATAAAATATGTTGCGCTGTCAAAATAGTGATATCTATTATAAAGTCTTTCCTCAGTGTATTATCAGAGGATATGAACCGTTACAGTCCATCACATAATCCAAACCACATTGTATGTTTAAAGTCATGAAAGTGTCCAAACACCAGTTAATCCTTAGGTGAAAAAAGGGTGGTGTCCTTCCAGTTAATGAATGGTGTATCACTTTTGTGCTCCCCAAGGGATAGATGAGAGAAAAATATTGTCTTTCCAGATAAGACCCATACATGCATTAGTGAGTATTCACCCCTCACTTCAGGTATAAGCCAGCTCAACGGTTCAGCCTGTTGATGCCAGTGATGCATATATCAATCTCAGGAGCCTCAGACCTGATCATGCAGTGAACTAGAAGGAAGAGGAAACAAACTCATTGCGCAATGTTCAATTAAAAGCACAGGAGTTTAATAGCAAAGATAAGTTACACAGGCATATCAGGGGAAACTAACATCAGTCAGACACTCTCCACGAGTAAGACATCACCGCTATTCCTCGCCTGATGTAGGTTTCGTTCAATAGAACATCATCTGTGATTCTGTAGTGCCCTAGTAGTTCAGTGAGAACTACAAGCTGTCAGTCACAATGGCTGACTGTAGTTTAGTTCTCTTATTCACCCTGGATATGGCTGTAACATGCTATGAAACATGAACTTATCTTTTAAAGGCACTTCAGACATAAATCACTGAGTTTAATTCTTGCAGTGACTGTGTCAGAAGTTTGAATTTAGAATTAAAGCAGATTTCCACCCGCTTTAAAGGAGGTGACCCCCTGACATGCCACATTTGCCATGCCACCACGACGCAGGAAGGGAGATCACCCCACCGGCAATCATCTGGGACACGTCACAGGTCCTAGATCAGGGATGGCGAACCTTGGCACCCCAGATGTTTTGGAACTACATTTCCCATGATGCTCCATTACACTGCAGAGTGCATGAGCATCATGGGAAATGTAGTTCCAAAACATCTGGAGTGCCAAGGTTCGCCATCACCGTCCTAGATGATTGCCTGGCTAGTCACGGCTCGTGCGTGTGCAGTGGGTGCCCACCACAGCCGGGCACCCAGAGTTACAATTCCGGCACCGCACAGAGGAGGGAGAGACGAGCGGGGCTTCGTTCCCCTGCATTGCTGGATCCTGGGACAGGTAAGTGTCCAATTATTAAGAGTCGGCAGCTGCAGTATTTGTAGCTGCTGACTTTAATTTTTAATTTTATTTTTTTTAAGCTAAACTCCGCTTTAAGGTAGTAAAGCTGGTGGAGCTTACTCCTTTTAGTTGAAGTGCAGCACGCATAGGTTCCTGTACATATCCGTGCAGTTACTCTTATAAATGGCACTTTATCAGAGTAGGTGCTGTTTAACTGCTTGCCGACCAGCAAGTACTGCGGCAACTAGGCTCGGCTGCGCAAATCGCCGTTATGCCACTTCTTAAAGTGACCACTAGGGTCCCGCGATCTCTTGTGACACGGCGATCCCGGGTTCTAGCGGAGAACACAATTAACCCCTTGATCGCCCTCTAGTGTTGCCCCTTTCACTGCCAGTGACGTTTTTACAATAATCCATGCATTTTTATAGCACTGATCGCTGTATAAATGCCAATGTTTGCAAAAACGTGTCAGAATTGTCCACTGTGTCCACCATAATGTCCCAGTCACAATAAAAATTGCAGATCGTTGCCATTACTAGTAAAAAAATAAATAATAAAAATGCAATAAATCTATCCCTTATTTTGTGGACGCTATAAATTTTGCGCAAACTACTCAATATACGCTTGCGATTTTTATTACCAAAAATATGTAGAAGAAAACCTATCGGCCTAAACTGAGAAAAAAATCTTTAAAAAAAAAAAAAGTGGATATTTATTATAGCAAAAAGTACAAATTTTTTTTATTTTATTTTTTCGGGTTTTTTTTTGTTTATAGAGCAAAAAATAAACGCAGAGATGATCAAATACCACCAAAAGAAAGCTCTGTTTGTGGGGAAAAAAAGGCCAGGCCATTTAGCAGTCAAATCTTACGGAGTTGAAGCAGTTAAATGTCCCAATGCCAGTATAGATAGCATATACTGTTGGTGATCCAGTTGGCTAGTGTAGATACTTGGTAACAAATTTTGCCAGTCTTTGTCTTGTGTATATGTGAATTTGCAGGCAAATACCATGTGAGGTTTCCACTGGCAGTGTAAGCATGGTGTACTGATTGAGTGTAGGCTTGTTGTGTGGTTGTGATACTGGAAGTTGTGATGTGAGTCTATTTTAATTACCTTTGATGTATCAATATGATTTGAGAGAATCATAATGAATAACAAACATCATTTTATAATGTCTGAAGGAATGCAACCGTTTCCCCTGGCAACCAGGCAATTCCTGCTGCTTATGTTTATGTTTTGGTACAGGATTAGCGTTTTAAGCTAAACTCTTATATATATTTCTCGATAGTCATAAGGAAATCTGCTTTATGTGCACCAAATGTCTACAAACCTAGCAATTACTTTGTAAAAGTCTCAGTGACATCATCATTATGCAGTACCGGAGCAGAGTTGTGGGAGGGGCCCAGCAGGCTCCAGCTGTAGTAAACTACAGGAGGGGGGCCGATACAAGACCAGTCACCCTGCACAAGGGGAAAAAAACAGCAGTGACCAGTCTTACAGAAATCTTCTGCATATTGGCAAACTTCCATACTGCACAGACATGGGAGAAATTGACAAAGCCCACCAAGATTATAGTAAGGGCACACGCACACTTCTTGTATTTTGGATATTTGTTTATCCAAAAAAGTTCAGCTTTAGTTTTCCCCTTAGTAGCTATAACATGAGACTGCATTTTACTTGCTAACCCATTTCATTTTGATGCATTCTTTGATAGTGGCTGCCTTCATTGCATAGTGGTGTGAATGTAGCAGTTGTCCAGAGTCAATATTTCTATTATAATGTATCTTATGGATGCCATAATTCGCTTTCCCCGTTTTTCAGGCCAGTTGACCTTTCTCTGCCATCGTAGGTCTTTTGTTACCCATCTCTGTGGATGTATTCGCTTGCAGATGGGTCATTGTGGTAGATAATAATTGCAATTCGTATGCCACATGCAATTAATGGAGATGAGAACTGCGATATCTGTGAGAGGTCTCTAGCATTGGAGACCTTTTACGTGACTGCCTGGTGTGCATACACTCGCTTTCAGATGAGAGAGGGAAGAGTCTGCTGGCCTGGACATAACAGGCGGACTAAAGGCCCGTACACACAATACGAAAATTGTTGAAAAAATACAGATTTTGAAGCGATTGTACGATAATTGGATCTTTAGTACACAGATTTCGAGTGCTGATCATGATATTTCATCTGATTGTTATCCGATAAGCACAAAAAAATTTCTTGTGCGATAACCAGATCATATGATTTTCATTTAATCGGTACAGTTGTCTTTTGAAAATACAACACAAATACACTGCAACAAAGGACATCACTGCCGATTTTTTTTATTTATTTTTTCTTTCTTTTTTATTCGGTCGTACGATAATTTTCATAACTTTAGTTACCGTATATACTCGAGTATAGGCCGACCCGAATATAAGCCGAGGCCCCCAATTTACCCCCAAAAAAACTGGCAAACTTATTGACTCGTGTATAAGCCGAGGGTGAGACATGCCTGTCCATCCCTGTGTGTGTCCGTCCATCCCTGTGTGTCCGTCCATCCCTGTGTGTCCGTCCATCCGTGTGTGTCCATCCATCCATCCATCCCTGTGTGTGTGTGTCTCCATCCATCCATCCATCCATCCCTGTGTGTGTGTGTCTCCATCCATCCATCCATCCATCCCTGTGTGTGTGTGTCTCCATCCATCCATCCATCCATCCCTGTGTGTGTGTGTCTCCATCCATCCATCCATCCCTGTGTGTGTGTGTATCCATCCATCCATCCATCCCTGTGTGTGTGTGTGTCTCCATCCATCCATCCATCCGTGTGTGTGTGTCTCCATCCGTGTGTGTGTGTGTGTGTGTGTGTGTGTCCAGCCTACCTGTGTCCCGAGCCTTTGTCCCGAGCCTCCGTCCCGTGTCGTGCCTTGCCTTCGTCCCGTCCCGTCCCGTCCTGTCCTGTCCCGTGCCGTGCGTTGCCTTGCCTCCGTCCCGTGCCCTCTTCGTCGGCGGCCATTGTAAAATTCAAAAGCCGCGCCTCCTCCTTCGCCTGTGATAGGCGGAACACTGAATTTCCCAGCAGCCTGTGTTCCGCCTATCACGGACGTCGTATCATCCTCGTCCGTAGTACGAGGATGAGCGGATGCCCGTGATAGGCGGAACACAGGCTGCTGGGAAATTCAGTGTTCCGCCTATCACAGGCGAAGGCGGAGCCGGAGGCGCGGCTTTTGAATCAGAATGGCCGCTGTCTGTCTGCTCGACACGCTGATCGAGCGGGCAGACAGCGATGACTCGAGTATAAGCCGAGGGGGGCACTTTCAGCCTCAAAAAAGAGGCTGAAAATCTCGGCTTATACTCGAGTATATACGGTAACCCTTCATGTTCGATATGCGACTAGCATGAAAAAAAGGGGTGATCTTTCGTTCGATTTTCAGATCGTGTATGGGGCTTTAGTATGCATCATGTAATATACACGATTATATTGTAGTCGCATGACAAAGGGATTTGAGATTTGGGTGAGACTGCAGACTTTCTCTGAAAAATACATTCCTTCCTACTTGCATTGGTTACAAACCAAAAAAAAGTACAGTAAAACCTTGGTTTGAGAGTAACTTGGTTTGACAGCTTTTTGCAAGACCAGCTAAGTTTTTAAATACATTGTGACTTGATTTACAAGTAGCGTCATGTCACAACTGAGTATAAGAGAAGAGAGGCACCTCTTAAGTGTAGCAATGTGGTTACATTTAATGAAGGTACAACTTTTAGCAAGTCGTGTGGTTGATGATTAAAACAGGCACATCTAAGTATGCAGGCATCCGAGGTAAAGCTGTCCACATAGACCCTCCTCCTCACTGCCATTGACGTTATCCCTTCCACGCTGTGCACCTCGCTTTCAAATTGATGTACTGCAGGGTAGTCTTCACGGTCACAATTGCAGACTGACAGCGGTGCGGAGGATGGTCTATGTGGACAGCTTTCCCCCGGATGCCTTCATACTTGGATATGCCTCTCTTAGACCCCTTTCACACCACACCGCCCATTGCGTCTGCGGTAAAATGCTGCTATTTTTATCTGCGTTTTACCGCCGGATTTGCAACGCATTTCGGGCGCTAGCAGGGCGCTTTTACCCCCGCTAGCGGCAGCGAAAGGGTTAAAACCGCCTGCAATATGCCGCAATAGCTGCGTTTTGCCGGCGGTATTATAGCGCTGCCCCATTGATTTCAATGGGGAGCAGCGGTGGAGGAGCGGTAAACACACCGATCCTTCACCGCTGTAAAGAAGCTGCTGGCAGGACTTTTTTCTGATGTCCTGCCAGTGCACCGCTTTAGTGTGAAAGCCCTTGGGCTTTCACACTACATACAATGGTACGGCTTCTTTAGGGCGGATTGCAGGCGCTATTTCTAACGCTATAGCGCCTGCAAAACGCCCTGGTGTGAAAGGGGTCTTAATCATCAACCATGTGAGTTGCTTAATGTTGTACCTTAAATAAATGTAAACATATTGATTGCTACACTTAGCAACACCTCTCTTCTTTTTTTTTTTTGTGTAATCAGTATTTATTGCAATATAGCAGAAACAGAAACATGAAAAACAATACAGGTCCAACATCACATTGAAGTGCAATATTTATCGGCCTCAAAAAAGGCCGCTCCAGTGCTAGAGTAACATCATGTAAGTTGAACATTTAAACAGACTTAAAGAGAGAGGTCTTAGAGTCATAAAGAGAAGGAGAATGTCTTGGGTGTATACATAGCAGGCGGGCTGGGAAACCCAGATAAGTGCCAGGGTAAAAAAGAAACAATTACCTCAACCAATAGTGGGTCAAAATCCGGCAGAAAGAGACCTGAAAAATGGACACCGTCCCGGCACTAGGGTAGAGGGGGGGGGCCCCAACAGCCGCCAGCTCTCTCTTCTTTTATACTCTGTAGCTCCGGCTGGATTTTGCTTCTAATCCCCTTGTGGAGGCTTCCATTTGTGGATGGACATTTTATGGTTACACAACCTATCACATTACTATAATCTTTTTGCATGGACTATAAACTGCAGGATTTATGGAAAGATGGTTATGGAATGAATCTCATGAGTTTCCATTATTTCTTATGGGGAAATCTGATTTGATATACAAGTGCTTTGGATTACAAGCATGTTTCCAGAACACATTTTTCTTGCAATCCATGGTCTTGCTGTAATATGAATTTAATGCTTGTATTAAATTTTGGGGGATGGATTTTTTTTTTTTTTTAACTTGGCTAGAGATTTTATGTCTATCTTGTTAGACTCTGTATTGAGAGTCTTTGATCGGATTTTTAGGCTATTGCACCCAGGTTCTGTCTTATATTGGAAATTGAAACTGGAAGGTTTTTTTTCTTCACACAATGGGAGATTTGGGTGCACAGCAGTTGGTGTCTTCTCTTTTTTTACTACTGTGTTTTGGGCTCTCTTCTGATTTGGCTTTCTTTTGAATGCCATCATCTCTATCAGTTTGTTCCCAAAATGTCGTTATCTTCCAGTGGGCGGTGTATGGATGCGTATTTTTGCCATGTGCCCCACCCATGAAGTGTCCCTAACTATCACTATTGTATCCCAGAATCAGTATTTGGGGCAGTGGACCTCACCTGAAGCTTTGGACAGGAGTCAGTTCAAGTTTCTTGAGGTTTACGTTAATAACTCCCCCCCCTTTTTTATTTATTTTTTTGATTATCAAAACCATAAATAGTGCTTTAGGAAACACACTCAGGTGGCCAGTGTGCATGTGAATAGCTGTTATCTGAGCCACCAGATCTCAGTTTTTATGTGCAGAGCCATTTAGTGTGTTCTTGTAATCGCACCAACACAATTATAAACACTAGGGTTTACAGCCGAGGAAGTGCTCCTTTCTCCATTGTGATTAGGCCCCTTTCACACTGCCACATCTTGAAAGTAATGTGATTTTTTTTTTTTTTTTTTTTTTTTTCCCCCTCTGTGAGTTTAGGGAATGCCTTTGTAAACTTGAGGTCTATGGACCTCAACTCGAATCAATGTCAGACCAAAGTAGTACAGGGACTACGTTGAAGTCGGTGTGACCTTGATGTAGCACAGATGTGAATGGCACTCTTTGGAAATCTTGGGGTACGACTTGTCATGCACTCCCAAGTCGCAGGACAAGTCGCAAGTGTGAAAGGAGCCTTGGGCTGAATGTATGTAAAGATGATGCAGATTGAAATTGAAGGAAGGTGGTGGTGGGGGTCATATGGTACTACTGATACCCACCAATACATAAGGAGTGAAAAAGCAAGCAAACCCACATTTTTGTATATATAACAAATAATATATCATATATTAAAAAAAAAAATAAAAACGGTTATCAGATACCTCCAAAACAGATCTTTCAAAATGATATAATTTTAATTTGGGTACAGGGTTATTTGGCTGAGTAATTGTAAGTCAAACTATCACAGCACTGATATCCAGTCTTGTTTGCCCATTTCAAGGCAGTGTGCTTTCATAACAATAGAAGTGGAGTTATTAGAATGGATCTTGTAAAATTTGCTACAAGAAAATAGTTTGCAGTACATTTCCCACAATGATGGGGAAATATCATTGGCTTATAGGCACACACCCTCAAGTTGTTCCTTCAAACACTTATAAAGTCCCCATGTGTCAATGTGTATCATTGTGTGTATGGATGTAGTATGGAACTTAAACCATTTGGAGTGTACTTCTCTTTTTTTGTGATGAGTGTTGCCATTCCCACACCACTGTTGGAATCTTATGTTGTGTACATTCCCGGTGTAATATTTATACTGTTGCATAATCTGTTGGATGAGGAGCCCAATTACCAGTATTTAACCACGTGGATGTCCAGTTTGGCGGGGAGGGGGTGGGGTTATGTCCTAGAATACACTGAGAGACAGTTATTTGCTCCACATAACTGTAAAGATGCAGGTTGCAGTTCTTCTTCTTAGAATATAATGAGCAATGTTGGCCATGATTTAAATGTTGTATATAGGGAAGTTACCGTAGTTTATATGGGGTATGCTTACTTATGTATTCCTATGTATATATACCTTTGAGTATATATGCATATATAAATGTATATTTATGTATACTACGTGCACATACATAAATATAATGTATCAGCTACTAATTGTGCCCTTTTCTCTCTAACACTTTCTTGCCATTACCCTTGTGCTCATGTAGTGACCTTTTGTGAACACTTGCACCCCCTCCTCCCCTAATAGTGATGTAGTGGGTGAGGAGATCTGTGTCCATTTATAGCCTGTCTGATCCACATCTGACTCTCTCTCTGTCTTTCTCTCCTGCTTGCAATGCATCTTGGGTAGAGTTGTGGAACAAGCATCGGGAAGTGAAAAAGCAAAAAGCTATGGATAAACAGAGTAAGAATCCAGAGAAACCCCCCAAACCTTTCCCAGATCTGCCAGCAGGGTGTCCCTATGGTTTTAAGCCTCAGGGCATGCCTATGTATCGCGCTTTTTAGCGGACCTTCTAGTAAATTGCAGAGAGAGTTTTGAAGAAGGTGGCACAGGCCACCCCTAAACCATTTGTTTCCAGTTGTTGGCACCAACTTCTCTCCAAAAATGTGTGAATGGATCCTTCAAAAGGATTAAAATTGCACACTTGACGTTTGCTCTTAGGGATACATTTATTACGCATTAACTGTTAACAGGCAAGTTTGTTAATATCACTTTCCTTTGATTATTGTGCTTTAAGATTTGTTGTCACAGGCCCAAGCCAGTGCAACAAGGCTTTGTTTACAATTGGCCTGTCTGCGCTTTATAATTTAGAAAAGCACATGTTGAGTTTAGGACTGAAAACGAGGAATGCATCAAGGATCCCTCCTAGATGTGCATTCTGCTTTTCACACCCAACTACCTGGGATTGCATGGGGTTAAGGGATGGGTAAGGTTTAGCGAAACACCCAAGTGTTCCCAGTGAGGGTACTGTTAATGCTACAGCATACCAAGACATTTAAGACAATCGTGTGCTTCCAACTTTGTGCCAACAGTTTATGTAAGATATAGCGACATGGTTTGATTTAGTTCATTAAAGGAACTCGAGTGACCTGCACAAAATTGTGACCTCATTCCTATTGAACATCTTTGGGATGTCTTGGAACACCGATTGCGAGCCAGGTCTATTCTTCTAAATTCGGTATCTGAATTGGCACGTTCAGTGCCAGGCAACCGTTCCTGCACGCCTGTCAGATTTTGACAAGTGTCCATGCAGCTGCTGTCTGTATTCACTTCCACGGGTTGCCTGCACGCAACTTGGAGCAGATGCAAAAAAAAAAAGCCTCATGCACACAGTACGAGTGGCAGAGCCTGTGTGAATGAGGCCTTTGGCACTTATCCACTTTAATTGAATAAGTGGAGGATCTCTTTAGACTGAAGGTTATACACACCTGCTTTGTTGCTTGAAACCTGAATTAGAAGTCCTCCGGCAAGTAACCGGTGCTCTTGAAAAGAGCGTCTTACTTGAAGCAGGCTTTTCTTACACACCTATGGGGTCTGCCATTATCAGTCCCCTTCTGAAAATGGTGGTGGTCTGGCTAATACACCGACCAACTCGGTTCAATAAGGCTTAAGTCACTGAACTGGGACAAAAATGCATATATGCAATGCCACAACAGAGGGTGTCTTCTTTTTACTGAGGGTTCTAGAAGCTTTATATACTGCCACCGTTTCTATATTTGTTCAGCTGCCACAATCATGTCATAACAACATGATGACCTCTATAGTAGATTCTACGTAGTCTAGACCGGGGGTCTACAAACATGAGAGCCACATTGTCCAGATATTTACAGGATGAAAAAAATTAATAAAAATTAATGAATATGTTTAACTTGGATTCTTTTGCAATCCGCGCGATATGATTCAGAACAAGAGAGACAATTTTAGTAAGACTCCCCATCAGAGCCTTCCTACCCCCCGTCAGTGTTCCCATCACAGTCAGTTTTCCTCCCCCTTTATGTCAGAGTTGCCCTCACCACTGTAAGATTTGCAGAGTGGCTTTGGTAACTGGGCAGGATCCCAAAGGGGAGCAGGTAAAGACAAAGGAAGTTATGTCCTCCTGTAAATGTTAAGGCAAGCATGTCATTGGTTACTAGTATCCCAGCGTGGATAAAGGGAGATCATAAGCAGCCTCTGCCCTAAAACTTCAATATGTGCACACTGAGCATACTCCACTGACCTTAGCTGTGGGCTAGGTGTGGCCTTCTGGCTTGACCTAAGGCTCTTAACCATCTCATGATTAGACCCCTAATGGATTGCTAAAATTGTCCCTATACTCCTTCACCAGACTGTCAAAAGTATCATCATTACTACCACCACCAGTCCAGCTTGGGACACGATTGACTCCCACCGACAACGGATATCACGTCATTTTCTACTTTCATTGCCCATGGTCTGGCCTCCGTGAACTGGCTCTTTGTTTTATGTTTGAGGGCCCCTGGTCTGGATTAAACAAAAACATTTGGACATGATCTGCAAGAGATTCCCCTTCATTATGACCTTGTAGAACAGAAACAAGTTATCGAGACAAAAATCTCCTTATTGGACACACAAAAAAAAGACCGATTCCCGTCCAAAACTTTGTTGTTGGTCTTAAATTTTACTAGATGACTGCTAGTACTTATACAAAGCTGCTTTGTTCCTTTAGAATAGATTGCAACCATTTAGATAAGCTGGCAGATTTTTTATTGGTGAACGATTTGTTGGGGTTTCTTGTCTTAAGTTAGTAACTGTAGTGGTGAACTCACTCCTCCCCTCTCCTTCCATCTTTCTGAGCTAACGCTTTTTAATCATGCCCTCACTCCTCTCTCATGTCACTCAGCACCATATAAGCAGGGTGGGCTCCGTTTTCTAATGTCTTCACTGCTTCAGCCAACGTGACACTGAACGATGCACAATACCCTGCAGCAGTGAAACCCTGCCTGTCTGTAGCCACTCATTTTGCATCTATGACAGGTTTGGTTTCTCAGTTTCTAAAAATTCCAAATGTATTCAGTTTTCACTAATGTCTGCTAGATATGATTGACTTTTCATTACATTGGCCGTGATCAAATGGCCATTAGGCATTTGAATGTACCTTTAATCAAAGCCACCTGCATTGAGGTTTACAAAGTATAACATCTGAGGAGGAGTGATATGCACTAATCATAGTTTTAACTTGTATTTGTATTGTTACTGTTACTACTTGTACTAATTTTTTTGCACTATATCGTTTTTATTTTTGGACACATCTAGTACAGATATGGACACTTTATCTACACCCCAAACAAGTGTTTTATAAAAAAAAATATATATATATATATATATATATATATATATATATATATATATATATATATATATATATATATATATATATATATATATATATATATATATATATATATATATATATATAAAAATTTATTATCCAATATCTGCTGAGGGATGTCAGTCCTTTGTCTAGACTTTCCTGATTTTATCCAGGTACCTTCATGGTTGGGGAATTCCCCTTTGAACCAGTCACCTTGTGCCCTCCATTTTTATCCATCCCTAAGATCATGAAAGGGAAGTTTCTACTGAAGGTAAACAGACCATTTTATAGAGTATGTTGTCACATAATGTTCAGAAGATTACATGTGTATATACAGGGCAATTTCTTAAATGCATTAGCCCAGATAATCCAATTGGAATCCATACTGCCCCACACTCTAACTTAAATCCAATTGGTTGCTATAAGTTCCATTATTTGAGGATATGAAGTTTTTAGGTGGTCTTCTATTACTAGCCAAGTGGTCTGTCTTCCTATTCAGCATCGTTGGCCAAGGCAATGTAAATGTGTTGCAGACAAGCATCTGCCTTGCTTGATTTTTATCACTTGATTTTAATTTGATATTTTTCTGGTTTTACTGTCATGCTCCTGGGCAGTTTCTTCAACTATTAAAAAAAAAAAAACTTTTTTTTTTTTAAATTCGCAATGAACTGATTTCCAAGACAAACGATTGTCACGGGAGTCAATCAGTCCTTCAGCTTATTGGACAAAAATAAAAATCTTTTTGTTTGTGGCCAGATTAATATGAGCACCCTTAGCCTGTTTTGCCACCTCTCACTGCTTCTAAGCTGCTGTCCTCCTTTACCTTCTGTAGGCACAGAGCAGCCCAAGCAGGTCATCGATAGTGCAGACACGGAGGAGAAGAAGTCTCAAATTAGTGCAGATAGTGGCTTGAGTGTCACCTCAGGATCTCAGGTAAGGTGAAGACATTCCACAGTGAGCTGTCCTTGAACCATTGTTGGGATACTTTTAAGAATAACTCTGCTATGGCCATATTCCTGAAGGCCATTTATTCCCATTATACATTTAGAAACCTTGTAGCTTATTTTATGTAAAAATGTTTTTCTGTTTTTTCTCATATTTCTGTAAAGTGTGTGGAAAAAATTTGAATTTGTCTCCCAGATTTTAAAGGATAAGTTCACCTTTTGGAAACAATAAATGCACATTTTTTGCAGTTAAAAAATATTTTTTTTCCTAAGGAGCCTGCAGAGCATTACACCCCTGATCAGCAGATTGTGGGTGCAAAATCGGGCTCCTGCAGACTCTTGGGATAGCTGTCTGACCGAACATCATAGGGGCAGACAGTTAGCTGAGAGCAGGAAGAATCAATGAACAACCAGAATGCTCACCAGTGCCCTCCTAATTGATAACTACAAGCTGTCAGCTGCAGTGGCTGACGGTACTCGTAGTCTATGCATTCACAAAAAATGGAATAAATGACTCGTCCATGTGGTTGGAGCCCCGTCCCGCCACACTATTTATAAATTGTGACAATGGATGCAGGGGGAAGGTCCCCTGCCCACTGTGAAAGGGGGGGTGGCACTGGAACATGTTATATGTTCCATTTGTTTTTAGGGTGGAACATGTAACTTGTTCCAATGGTGTACTTGTCCTTTACCACTCCTCCTCATCATCCTTGGCATGTCATAGCTTGAGAAGGTCTAAGGTTGGAGACAAAAAAAAAAAGCATTGGCTCATATCACATAGTTGCCTTGAGCTACTCTGCTACCAGTTGGGCAAATCAATTCATGAATTTGCCAGATCTCATGTATCCTGCTTACCTGGATTTGTGGGTTACATGAATTATTGTAGACCAGTGATAACATATTTAAGAAAGTCCCTCTGCCTAACGATACAATAATCTACAGGATGTGGCACCCTTATAACCTATCTGTATCCGCAATACCACGTGCTATGATACAATACATTTTTTCATTGCATATTTAAGAAAGCCGCAGTTTGCATTTCATCAGAAAAAAAAAACGATCCACCAAGTTTTGCCAATTCAGAAATCATTGCGTGGATCCCCAGAGGTGCATTAGCCAGTCATCTAGCAGGCACATGTCTGTGAAGCTTTCTGGTGGTGGATTTTGCTGGGAAAGTAAATTTCATCCAATTGCCAAAATCATATATAAACTCAAATAGCTTCAATATCATTAAATCTGCAGCTTAGATAAAATATTTGGTAATCCGTCCATAGAGGTCTTTGTTCAGGCTCTTCGGGTATAATGAGACAACTGTCCCTGTCTCCTGTTCTCCAGCGTTGTCACCCTGTCATACACTCTCCCAATGGAAACCATAAGCAACCACAGTGAAACGCATAAGACCCCTTTCACAATAAGGCACTTTACAGGCGCTACATCGCTAATAGTAGCGCCTGCATAGCGCCTGTAAAGTGCCTCACCTGTCTTTCCTTAAACACTGAAGCGGTGTGCTGCCAGGACTCTAAAAATGTACTGCTAGTAGCATCTTTGGAGTGGTGAAGGAGCGGTGTATACATGGCTCCTGCCTATTGAACTGAATGGGCACCACTGCCAGCGAAGCGCAGCTGAAAATAGCAACTCTTTAGCACAGACGCCCCAGTCTGAAAGGGGTCTTATACAGGTAAAGGAACTGTTGTCTCCCTCAGAAAAGACACCCTAAAATAATGTGCAGTCTTGACTGGAGTGCATATAGACTGGATGGGGCTGCAAAGAAGCTGTAGGAGATATCATTGCGGAATTGAAGTAAAGGATCAAACAAGACAAAAAACAGGTTTACTGTAATTTGGAAACTAAATGTCATTCACTTAGGGTTTGCATGTACTTTGAGTGGTTGTATTTAGCAGCTACCAACTTTAAAATAAAAAGGTTAGATAGCCATTAAAAATTAGAACTGAAATTCTTTTGCATGTTAAAGTGATATTAAAGTTTTTTTTTTTTTAATAACAAACATATGCTCACCTGCTCTGTTTGCACAAAGCAGCCCACATACTCCTCTTCTCGGGTCCCTCTCTGATGTTCTTTGGCACTCCCTCCTGCCGAGTGCCCCCAAAGCAAGCAGCTAGTAATGGGGACACTCAAGCAGGCTCGTTCCCGAGCCGTGGCTCTGCGTGTCCATTTACACACACAGCCACGACTTGGCACCGCCTCCTCTCGGTCCCTAATTGTCTCACAGGCTGTGATTGACCAATGAAGAGGGAGTCCCCGGAGAGCCAAGGCTCTCGTGCACATCACTGGCTTGAGATGGGGTTCAGATAAGTCTTATGGGGGGTTTGCATGAAGGTAAATACCTTGAGTCTTTAGAACCACTTTAAGCACCAGGTTTGGGATTTACTCTGCAAAACTTGAGTGGACTGGGTCTTTTTTTTATGCAATACTAAAGTGCATCACTGTGTGAAAATGTAAAAGTTTTTCCTGCAAACCCTTCATTGTTCTGATTTCCATGTGACTATTTTACAGATTTCACAGCAATTGCTTTGTCCACCAATTGATAAATCATTCACGACTCTTATTAAAGTGACCCTGTCTTTTTAAAAAAAAAAAATGACGTTGGCCAGCAGGCTTATTCTCTGTTTGCCAGTGGAGTTGATTGGCAGCAAGAGTTTTGTCTTTGAGCAAAGTATCAGCAAAACGGCCAACTAACAAAGTAAAAAATAGTTTTCTTTACAGGTCACTGCTGCTGCCATCTTAACAGGGTCACTTTAATGACCATTTAAAAAACCAATTGTTCTATGAATTCACTGAAACTAAAAATATTTCTAAGGGCAGCCTTACTCTGCTGTTTGTCCAGTAGTAGGTGTGTGTTTGTGTACATTTGGTTTGGGGCAAGGAGCTCATTGTCTCACTGGATGGGTTGTCTTTTTTTATCTTTTGTTTTGCCTCTGGAAGCAGCGGAGTGATTTGGATGGTGTCAGTACAGGACCTTCCATTCTCATTCGAAGCAGCAGTCAGGATTCTGAAATCAGCACAGTGGTAGGATCTGAGCATGCTTCCTTGTACAATGTCACTTAGATGGGGGTGGATGGGACAATTAACGATGGGCTGATTCTCAAAGGACAGACTGCTGGTTTTCTACATATGACAGCTCAGTCACGCTTTTATTATTGCAGGTCAGTAACAGCTCAGGGGAAACCCTAGGTGCCGACAGTGATCTGAGCAGCAATGCCGGAGACACATTGGGCGGTCCAGGCGGAGGTCACCTGTCAGGATCCAGAGGAGCTGTGTCCGACAGTGAGATCCAGATGAATTCTCTCACTGGAGCCATATTTGTAAGGACAATAACCTTTAATAATAAAGGGTGCAATATCCCACAGCAGCCAATCAGCAATCCTCGTTAATTTTTATTTTACTCTAAACTAATAAAAGGGTGATCTGGTTCTCTGTGCAATTGTCTCAATTACATCTCGGTGTTGTATTTCCTTAAAATGACTGCAGGAGACATCACTTCTTAATGCTAATCTGTTTTTGGGGTTTTTTACTAGGGGAAGCCTCAGGTCCTTCGTCCTGGAGAGAGAAATAGTGGTCTCAGCCCAGGACACCCACCACAAGATGTCAGCATGCGAATCTATCTATATGAGGGCCTTTTGGGTAAGGAACACGCTTCTTTTGATAGTGGTTGACACAATCCATAATTCCCTAATGCTATACACATGGCAGCTTTCAAGCAAATGTAATTTAATCTAATTGGAAAAGCAAGCAAACTGGTAATGGTAACTTACCACCTGCCGTTTCTGAATAAAAGCAACATTTACAAGCAAGTAGAACTAGCTAGAGCTCCTAAGTGACACTAAATTATATCCTTATTCTCCAAAAATAATCCATACACATCCACTACTTAATGGCCATGTAATCTGTTTTTCATGGAATCATTTATTACTGTGTTTTTCCACCTCCTTGTAAGGTCCTCAGTGTGCTCACAAACCTCTACTTTTCCCTCTTGCTTGCATTTGTTTGGAATGAGCTGTGCACATTAGTTGCTGTCATGTTTACTGCTCTATACACTACAAATCCAGTAGTTCCTAGTCCATCTCTAGAGGAAGCATGAAAAGGGTGGCTGTATTCATTCCTTCCTACACACAGTAGCACCACGGAGAATGAACATAGCCACCCTGTAACAGGAAGGTAGGATCACCGCTGCAGAAAAACATTAATGTGGGGAAGATGTAAATAGAAGGTACTTTTTTGAGTTAACGAACATACTTGCATATGATTTTCTTAATCAGAGTTTCGTGTCACTTTAACAACCTATTGCTCCCATAACGTCCCCTCTGCATGAACCAATGCTGCCAGTAGGCCTGAGAGGTTACACACTGATGTAATTTACTAGGTTACTTGTTCAGTCTACTGACCACACGGTCATCTTGTTCGTTTAACTGTGGCCTATTCTCCCTAATGGTGACTTTTAAAATTATTCTGTAGGTATTTGGTGGTTACAGTTTCAGTTAGTCTGGTAAGCTTGTGAGTATCTGCAAGATCCAACTTGGCTGATTTGATGTGGAGCACAAAGCTTGTGGATGCCTCCAATATGTAGGGCTAACCAGTGCATACCATTTAGGGCTAACCAGTATGTACCTTGCCTGAATTATTTTCTAAGTGTTTCACCATTTAATTCTTCTAAAACGGGGGTCTCCAAACTGCGGGCCGTGGGTGGGATGCAGCCCTTTGCTTGTTCTTTATCCGTTCTTTGGGGCAATATTCCTCCCACTGTTATGAGACATAATTTATCCCACTGGACACCAAGAGTGGGGCATAATGCATGCCATTGACACAAATGATGGTGCACTTTCTCTCTCATTGATA
The DNA here is from genome assembly GCF_037356315.1 of Lithobates pipiens. Taxonomy (NCBI): domain Eukaryota; kingdom Metazoa; phylum Chordata; class Amphibia; order Anura; family Ranidae; genus Lithobates; species Lithobates pipiens. The sequence continues at coordinate 217,468,819 of NW_027507686.1, read as the reverse complement.
TCAATGATGGGGTACTATTCCTCCAACTAATACCAGTGACTGGGCACTAATCCTCCCACTGATACCAATGATGGGGCACCATTCTTCTCACTGATACCAATGATGGGGCACCATTCTTCTCACTGATACCAATGATGGGGCACCATTCTTCTCACTGATACCAATGATGGGGCACCATTCTTCTCACTGATACCAATGATGGCGCACCATTCTCACTGATGCCAATGATGGCGCACCATTCTCACTGATGCCAATGATGGCGCACCATTCTTCTCACCGATGCCAATGATGGCGCACCATTCTTCTCACCGATGCCAATGATGGCGCACCATTCTTCTCACCGATGCCAATGATGGCGCACCATTCTTCTCACCGATGCCAATGATGGCGCACCATTCTTCTCACCGATGCCAATGATGGCGCACCATTCTTCTCACCGATGCCAATGATGGCGCACCATTCTTCTCACCGATGCCAATGATGGCGCACCATTCTTCTCACCGATGCCAATGATGGCGCACCATTCTTCTCACCGATGCCAATGATGGCGCACCATTCTTCTCACCGATGCCAATGATGGCGCACCATTCTTCTCACCGATGCCAATGATGGCGCACCATTCTTCTCACCGATGCCAATGATGGCGCACCATTCTTCTCACCGATGCCAATGATGGCGCACCATTCTTCTCACCGATGCCAATGATGGCGCACCATTCTTCTCACCGATGCCAATGATGGCGCACCATTCTTCTCACCGATGCCAATGATGGCGCACCATTCTTCTCACCGATGCCAATGATGGCGCACCATTCTTCTCCCACCGTTGCCAGTGATGGCGCACCATTCTTCTCCCACCGATGCCAGTGATGGCGCACCATTCTTCTCCCACCGATGCCAGTGATGGCGCACCATTCTTCTCCCACCGATGCCAGTGATGGCGCACCATTCTTCTCCCACCGATGCCAGTGATGGCGCACCATTCTTCTCCCACCGATGCCAGTGATGGCGCACCATTCTTCTCCCACCGATGCCAGTGATGGCGCACCATTCTTCTCCCACCGATGCCAGTGATGGCGCACCATTCTTCTCCCACCGATGCCAGTGATGGCGCACCATTCTTCTCCCACCGATGCCAGTGATGGCGCACCATTCTTCTCCCACCGATGCCAGTGATGGCGCACCATTCTTCTCCCACCGATGCCAGTGATGGCGCACCATTCTTCTCCCACCGATGCCAGTGATGGCGCACCATTCTTCTCCCACCGATGCCAGTGATGGCGCACCATTCTTCTCCCACCGATGCCAGTGATGGCGCACCATTCTTCTCCCACCGATGCCAGTGATGGCGCACCATTCTTCTCCCACCGATGCCAGTGATGGCGCACCATTCTTCTCCCACCGATGCCAGTGATGGCGCACCATTCTTCTCCCACCGATGCCAGTGATGGCGCACCATTCTTCTCCCACCGATGCCAGTGATGGCGCACCATTCTTCTCCCACCGATGCCAGTGATGGCGCACCATTCTTCTCCCACCGATGCCAGTGAAGGCGCACCATTCTTCTCCCACCGATGCCAGTGATGGCGCACCATTCTTCTCCCACTGATGGCAGTGATGGCGCACCATTCTTCTCCCACTGATGGCAGTGATGGCGCACCATTCTTCTCCCACTGATGGCAGTGATGGCGCACCATTCTTCTCCCACTGATGGCAGTGATGGCGCACCATTCTTCTCCCACTGATGGCAGTGATGGCGCACCATTCTTCTCCCACTGATGCCAGTGATGGCGCACCATTCTTCTCCCACTGATGCCAGTGATGGCGCACCATTCTTCTCCCACTGATGCCAGTGATGGCGCGATATTCCTTTCACTGATGACAATGATGAGGCACTATTCCTCCTATTGACCACAGTTGCTATATAATTGTTTTACTTGCACTGACACTAAGCTTGGGGCATTGCTGGGACGTTTTCTACTCCCCATGGCCACAATTCGCCCCTCTGTATTTTGAAGGACTGTCAATTGGCCCTAAAAGTTTGGATACCCCTGTGCTAAAAGAAAATGTAATTAACCACTTGTATGTTATTTCATAGCTAATATTTTTGTGTTCTATTCTAAAAACATATTTGTGACTGCTGCTTATTAATTGTGGTCATGAATGCTTTGATAATCTTTTAGGATGTGGAATGTGATGAACTTTGGGAGCCTCCTTCTCAGTTTTGTCATTATTCCCATTAATATAATATATAGACTGTGTTGCTTCAGCCTGTTAAGTGTATATATGTGAGAGGTGCTCTTTAACCTTGCCTTGCCCTTCTGTCTTTCCTATTTCTTTCTTCTTATGCTGCATTGTGCTGTGGCCTGGCTTTGCACAGGAAGAGATAAGTCCTCAGTCTGGGACCAGCTTGAAGACGCAGCGATGGAGACCTTCTCTCTGAGTAATATATTTCTGCTTCTGCTAATTGTGTTACCATGCATGCCTGCTGTGTGGTTGTGATACAAGTCTGCTACTATGTCATATGAGAGAACATAGACACAGTCTGGATATGCTTCTCTCTCTAACTCGCTGTAGAATGTGTGCATGGCAATGTTTTGGTTGAAATTTCTACCTGGAGTTTATTTGCAGCAAATTAGTCATTTTTGGAATAAAACAAAAAAATGCACAATGGTATTTACTCAGCAAATCACTCAGCCGACCATGGTCATTGCTGTACTAGTTCTGCCTGCTACAGTGATTTACAGGTCCACAGAGGCTGTTCTTGTTTCACATGTGGATGGGTATATATTGTGCCAAGCTGGCCCAATGGAAGTATATCAAATAATACCATAGCAAGTTCAGGTTTAAGAAAGCAACATAAGTGATGCTGGGCTTAAATAACCCTTTTCTTATCAGCAATGGGCTTTTAATGTGCGTGATAGTTGATCATAGTAAGTACCACCTGCAGTGTGGTATATTTCATCTCAACCCCTGAAATTGTCACTTATTGATGGGCAGCTTGACCTGACGTGTTTTTCTTGAACAGTCAGAGCCACCGGCTATAGCTGGCATCTGTGATCATTGTATACTGCCAGCAGAATATAGTAGCACAGCGGGAGTGATTCCCCCAGCCACCTTGAATGATGGGGGAAATCTGTTGCCGCTGGTTAAAAAGAATCCTGCATGGCCAGCCTTATACATTTTTATGGATCTTGTAAAATGCATTGTTAAAAAGTACCCCATTTGAAAATCTTAAACCGCAGTAATGGATGTGACCGTTTTCATGGTCTTGAAGCCCTGCCCTTCTCGCTAAATCCCAGCCCTTTAATGCTGTTCATATATCCACCACAAAGTTTCTCTAAGGAGGAATTTCCTTTTTTTTTTTTTTTTTTTTTTTTTTTCCCCACAGGTAGAATAATTATGGATTGTTTTTGGACTTGATTCGTAAAGCAATAATTGGCTACTAAGATCCAAACTAGCTAATCCTTTTTTTATTTATTTTTTTAATCCAAGCTGTTGAGAAGATCATTTAGCACCTTTTTAACGTTGAAGTCCTTGTTTAACATCATGAGCTTCCTGACCATGTGATCGCTATGATTGGCTGTCACTGATCACATGATCGGGAGCCCTTCCTGCTGGCTTAACTTCATGATGGGGAACTATACGACCTCACCGTCAAAGTTCGGGGGGGGGGGGGCGGGGTCGATCACGATTTAGCACGCTCCCGCACATTTGTGGCAGCATGGAATAAGGCCCACCTTCATACTGCCACATATGTGTATGCACAGCAGGAAGGGGCTAAAGTGTGTGTGAATGCTTGCAGCAGGAAGGGCCTAAAGTGTGTGTGTGTGTGTGTGTGTGTGTGTGTGTGCTTGCAGCAGGAAGGGGCTGAAGTGTATATGAGCGCTTGCAGCAGGACGGGGCTAAAGTGTATATGAGCGCTTGCAGCAGGACGGGGCTAAAGTGTGTGAATGCTTGCAGCAGGAAGGGGCTGAAGTGTATGTGAATGCTTGCAGCAACAAAAATCGAATTCCACGTTACTGTGCAATGGTGTTGTGCTACATCCTAGATCGACAAAAAAGAGGGAGAAAACCCCCTATTGTTTGGACTTTAAAGGCATGTACAATAGTCAAATAGGATAAAAGATTTTTTTTATTATAATAAGGTATAAGGATATGACAACCAAAAAAGGGGGTAGGTATCACAAAGCAATTAAAATACATGCAGCAATATCCATAATGTGATATAGATAATAGATGGACAGATGACTCGTATAAAGTAAGGTGAGCCGAGGTACTCAAAACCCTACACGTTTCGGAGATATTCTGGTCTCCTTCATCAGGGGTAAATCTAGAGCAAGAGACGCATTTCTAATAGAAAGCACAAATAACAAAACGTTAACAGGTAAAGACGGCCAATAGGAAATGAGGGTACATACAAACATTTTCGTACTTGCATTTCAGGTTGCAGAAGTAAATGCATGTACCGTATTTTTCGGACTATAAGGCGCACGTAAAAGCCTAAATTTTCTCATAAAATCGACCGTGCGCCTTATAATCCGGTGCGCCTTATATATGACCTTCGTGGAAAAAGCCACCCGGTCTCTTACCGTAAACTGACGTACCGTAAACCTCTCTTAGGTTGTTCTACTGCGTGACTGATAGCGATGAGTTTGAAATCCGCTTCGTAAGCATGTCTCTTAACAGGAGCCATTTTTGGGGCAGCAGGTATACCGTAGAAAATGAACGAATGAATGCGCACACCTCCTGACTAAGATGGCCGTAATGCCCAATCCAAGCAGTGCAGCTTCGTGAGCATTACGGCCATCTTAGTCAGGAGGTGTGCGCATTCATTCGTTCATTTTCTACGGTATACCCGCTGCCCCAAAAATGGCTCCTGTTAAGAGACATGCTTACGAAGCGGATTTCAAACTGAAGGCTATCAGTCATGCAGTAGAGCATGGAAATAGAGTAGCTGCGAGAGAATTCAACATTAATGAATCAATGGTACGAAAGTGGAGGAAGCAAGAAGATGCCCTGCGCCAGGTAAAGAAGACCAAACTGAGTTTCCGAGGAAACAAAGCAAGATGGCCACGGTTGGAGGACAAAATTGAACAGTGGGTTATTGAACAGAGAACCGCAGGTAGAAGCGTCTCTACTGTCTCTATTCGACTCAAAGCAACAGCGATCGCACGCGACATGGAGATCAACGACTTTCGAGGAGGTCCCTCTTGGTGCTTCCGTTTCATGAAAAGGCGGAATCTCTCTATCCGCACAAGAACCACTATGTCACAGCAACTGCCAAAGGATTACGAAGAAAAGATGGCCATTTTCCATACCTACTGCAAGAACAAGATCAATGAACAGAAAATCCGACCAGAGCACATCACCAACATGGACGAGGTCCCCCTTACCTTTGATATCCCTGTAAACCGTACTGTCGAGAGAACAGGGACCAGTACGGTATCTATACGCACTACAGGAAACGAAAAGTCATCCTTCACTGTAGTTCTTGGTTGCCAGGCTAATGGCCAGAAACTACCACCCATGGTAATTTTCAAGAGGAAGACTCTGCCAAAAGAAAAGTTTCCGGTTGGCATCATCATCAAGGCTAACCCGAAGGGCTGGATGGACGAGGAGAAGATGAGTGAGTGGCTGAGAGAGGTTTACGTCAAGAGACCGGGCGGCTTTTTCCACGAATCTCCATCCCTATTGGTCTGTGACTCCATGCGCGCCCATCTGACAGATACTGTCAAAGCCCAAGTGAAGAAAACTAATTCGGTGCTTGCCATCATTCCAGGTGGATTAACCAAAGAACTGCAGCCACTAGATATAGGTGTCAACAGGTCGTTTAAAGTTAAACTGCGAGCTGCGTGGGAGCATTGGATGACAGAAGGCGAACACACATTCACCAACACAGGGAGGCAACGCCGGGCGAGTTACGCCACTATCTGCCAGTGGATCGTGGATGCCTGGGCGAAGGTATCAGTCACCAGTGTAATCCGAGCTTTCAAGAAGTCCGGAATTATCACTGAACAGCTAAGTACCGGTACCGATGACAGCAACGAGCCTGACTCGGATACTGATGAGAATGATGAGAGGGATACGGGCGTGCTTGATGCCGAAATCGCCCAATTGTTAAACTCAGACACTGAAGATGAAGAATTTGATGGATTTGCGGGAGAAGAATAAAGTGAAAAAGTGAGTGTCTGGTTTTGTACGGTATTCACCGGTAACTGAACAGTGTTAATAGTTATTGAAGAATAAAGTGAAAAAATAATTGTCTGGTTTTGTATTTAATTGAACAGTGTTAAGAGTTATTGTTATAGACCATTTTATGGTTATTGCTAAAGAGTTGAATAAAATTTGACTTACAGTACCGCATCCGAGTTGTGTTTCATTAAATGCGCCTTATAATCCAGTGCGCCTTATAGTCCAATGCGCCTTATATATGGAAATATCCATTATATTAGCCGGTCGTTGCTAGTGCGCCTTATAATCCGGTGCGCCTTATCGTCCGAAAAATACGGTAGTATGTTGGTAATTAAAAACAACACAGGTCAAGCGAGTATCATATGTGGTATTCCAGTGTCCAGGGCCCGCCCATCCAGATAAGTAAGCCGTGGTGTAAAGAAGCTCCAGAATAATGAATAAGGGGGACCAAAAGATCCCCAATACCCTATCTGATGGAATGGGACTAGCGTCAGGGTGTATACCGATGGGGCCACTGAGGCGTAAGTGGCAGGAAACCCTGGGGGAAAAGAAAAACAGAAAAAAGGTAATAGCAAGAAAAGAACAAAAAATGGGGGGGGGGGAGAGAAGGAATAGGGCCCTTGTGACCAAAAAATGGCTTACAAAGCTCCCCGTCAATAAGTATAGACAGCCGATGAGTAGTCGCAGGTGTGTAGACGACAGTTACCTGGAAAAATGGAGAGTGAGAGACATCAGGACCGTTCGCTCTGCATCCCACAGCAGTCAGCTGTGAAGTGCAGACGAACACGCGGCCGAGGTTTAAGAGAGCACATCTCTCCAATCAGATGGAGCAAAGCTAATTACAGCAGCTGATGGAAGGGGAGGAAACACGGGGTCAGCTGCCGGATCGCCCCCGAGCGGTGAGAGCAGAGTCCCATCCCAGCGCGCATGCCCAAGTCACCAGTGCCGGAGCGGGGCCCTGCCCCCTCCACCTACCGACACATCAAGCTTACCGAGCGGACAGCGCATGTCCGCTGGGGTTACAAGCTGGAGGGTGGCCAGAATTTGCCGGTCGCATCTCCACCTAAGCCGCCATAGGAAAACATTGGAAGTCCTTAGTGTCCTTAGTGAAGGGCTTAGTGTGCCGGGTGGTCTCACATCGGAACCCTGGGCTGGGGGGACAAATCTGAAAAATAGGAGCTACAAAGTAATAAAGGATGGAAATAAAAATAAAATTAGAAAACGGGGAATGTATTCTGATGCAAAAAAATGAAGTGAATGCTTGCAGCAGGAAGGGACTAAAGTGTATGTGAACGCTTGTAGATGAACTTAACGCACGAAAAAACAATATTTCAACAAAGCACATTATCAAATTTCCCAAATACATTTTTTTTATCTTTTAAAAGCTCTCTGTTTAGAATTGTGTCCCTCAACTACAACAGGCGGGGGGCAGAGACTGCTAGTAAGAATCGGCATCATCAGCTTGTCCCTATCCCTGACAGGAGATGCTGTCATTCAGGCCAGGGAGGGCTGGATTATGAGTATATCAGCCTGTGATCAAACGCTCTGGGACTGCAGGTTCTCCGCGCTTTTGTACGCCATCCGGTTTGTCCCTCGGAAAGTAACCTCTGCATGCCTGTCAATGCCTCCAAAGGTCTGAACCTGCTTTTAGCATTATTCATTTGACAGCACATCCTAGACTGGCAGGATCACCAGGTATTTGGAGTTGTTTGCCAGCCACATTCTATAGGGGCTTGTTAACACCAGCCCCACTGGGCAGCGTTCCTCATTGCAGTCCCAACACATAGACAAGCCAATTTGCCTTATATCCAGTTACTTCCATTCACACAGAGTGCTGAGTTGGTGTGTGCTAGAAAGACATCGGACTTCTTTAATTTTTGCACCATACAGCACATTCGGATGAGTGATGCCGCGTACACGACCGGACTTTTTCGACAGACTAGGTCCGACACTCTTCCCGACGAACTTTCGGCGGAGGTCCGACGGACTTTCTGAACGAGCGACACACGACCAGACCAAGTCCATTTGAAAGTCCGTTCATTTTGAATTTGATGACGTAAACGGGACTAAACAAGGAAGTTCAGTAGCCAATAGCTGCCCTTGTGTCGTATTTGGTCCGTCGGACTAGGACACAGACGAGCGGTTTGCACGCTAGAAGCCCGAGTCCGTCAGACAGATTTGAAACATGTTGTTTTATTTTTAGGTCCGTTGGACTTTTGGGGGGAAAAAAAAAGTCCGCTGGAGCCCACACACGATCGATTTTTCTGACAGATTCCGGCCCGCCGGACCAATTCTGCCAGAAAGTCCAATCGTGTGTACGCAGCATAAGGCTTTTTGTACACATAGCCTACTTTGACTGGCAGCCACGGGAAAATGCTGCAAAATCGCACTGAAATTTTAGCGCCATTTGCAGCCAGTGGTCAAAACTTTCCTATCCTGAACGCGATTCTTCTGGGTTCAGGAGAGGGAGGTTGTACCTCCCCTAACCACAGCAGCTCCTGAATGACCCTAAAAGCCTTTGTGTACGTGGACACACAGGCTTTTATAAAGTTTAGGAGCTGCAGTGTACATGAAGCCTTATATTAACATCACAATGCGCTTTTGCACATAGTTAAAATAGCGTATAAAGTTTAAGTGAAAAGGGAAAAAAACATGCACTGCAATGTGTGTTAACAAAGCATCACACCACACGTTCGCCTTTAACACCTGTCCGCTGGTGGAAGTAAGCCCTGAAAAGTAGCAATATTAAAGTCCTCACATGGAGTTTACAATTGAATAAAGTCGTTTAAATTATTTAGGGTTTCCAAGATTATAACTTCGGTATCTTTTGCTGCTGGCACCACATACATTAAAAAATAGAAAGCATAACGTGTTAACAGTTCATTTTTACGGTGCTTTGCAACATTTATCATTGGCCTTTAAGAGCACCACAGAACTTTAAAAGACAGAATATTTGAGTTATGTTCGTCTTTTTGCCATCATGCTCAATTGAGTTTGATTGCCTTGAAAACTTCAGTTCAGCTAGCAGAAGCAGTCGGCTAGAAAATGTCTCTGTGAATAATTTGAATACCTCCACAGCCTGACATTTGGAGAGCCCTGGAGGAAGTGTCGCTTCAGAAATACATTCAGACTGCACAGTATAATGTGCGCTGCAAGAGTACATCAGAAGGAATTTAGAGAGAGATTACAGTAAGCGGTGTTACTCAGAGCAATCCAATTCTCTTATCTACACAGAAAATTAATAGTGAAATAAACTTTTTGCTGGCTGTTTCCTGTCCTTCACTAGTTTTGTAAATGAACTGGTGAGGAAAGTAAGGCGATCTGTTTACATTAACTGTTTTAATCCATTAAAAATTAGGGCCCATTCACACCAGCATGGTTGCGTTCTGCTTCCTTCTTCTGATCTGCATACAGCACACCCTCTAATGTGTGTTTTGTAGATGTAGTGTGATTTATTTATTTTGTTTTTTTTACAAGGCATTGCAGTGTTTATCCCTTTTTATTAAAATATCACAAAATGGCACTTCATTCAACATGCTGCACAACAGCACATGTGCGTTGATATGTTTTTGTGTACCGGGCTGTAAAAATGCAGACATGCTGCATTTTTACCTAACATACAAATACAAGTATGTATAGTGTGAACAGAACACCTTGAGAACAATTTGTTTTCCATGTGTCCCTGTGTTGAGCTTGCATTGCACAACACGCCTGCTATGAATGAGCCCTAAAGTGATTTGTAGAATTATTTTTTTTTTTTTATGACAAACATGTTATACTTGCCTCCTTTGTGCAGTGGTTTTGCATAGGGCAGCCTGGATCCTTCTCTTCTTGGGTCCCTCTTTGGCTCTCCTGCCCCTCCCTCCTGTCGAGTGCTCCCACAGCAAGCAGCTTGCTATGGGGTACCCAAGCAGAGTCACAGCTCCATGTGTCAATTCAGTCACAGAGCTGCAATTCAGCCCTGCCCCCCTCACTCCTGTTTGGCATACTGACTTTGACAGCTGTCGGAGCCAATGGCGCCACTGATGTGTCTCAGCCAATCACTAGGGAGAGCCCTGGGCGGCAAAGGGACACTTGGACATCGCTGGACAGAAATGGGGCTCAGGTAAGTATTAGGGGGCTGCTACACAGAATATTTTTTTTATCTTAATGCATAGAACCCAAGAGGATTAAAAAAAAAAAAAAAACACCTGCTTTTACAACTCCTTTAAGCCTGATACTCACTATGTGTTTTTTTTTCTGTTCAACTCAAAAAAAACTGTCCGCTCCAGTCAGAGCCACTGTACCAACAATTTGAGGTTGGTACAGAGATCTCCTCCGCTGAGCTGTTGTGTTCTTACAGGGAACAGCCCCCCGCCAGAGCACTCCGGTCAGCACTCTCAGCCATTGGCTAAAATTGCTAATCAGGAGCTGGACGGCTGCTGGTTTTCCAGAATGCTCGTCCAAAAGAAGCCAGCCAAACGGCCAAATTCTGTCGGATGAGCTGACATGCGTATGGGCCGAATGTCGGCTGTTTTTTTCTTGAACTCACCAATGTCGCCCTTGATGTTCGGCCCGTGTGTACGGGGCTTTATAGTAATGCATGTGAACTGCTTTTGGTTTTTACAGTTTTTTGGTTGGTCATCAAATTTAAAGGATGAAAGTGTAATGTTAACATTATGTGGACAAACAGACTAAGGATTGCCTGCATAATGCTTGCTGTCAAAAAGGGGATGGGGGGTTGGAAGGGCTGGTACATCTGAAACATACTACACTCTGGAAATGGGTGTAACATGTTACAAAAGGTGGACTGCCCGCACAAACCCCTCAGCCCTCCTGGGTTTTAAGGGTAATGTTTAGAGGAAACCCTTTTTAAAATTGGAAGAAATCGTGCATTAGAAATAAAAATGACGGTTTAATTAGCAGGATCAGTTGTATTCATCACCAGCTTTTTATTTTTTTTGTATAGCTTTAATGGAATATTGACGCTATTATCCTTGTGAACATTTTTATTTTGATAATGGTAAGGTTCAGTCTAAGGTGAAGTTATTGGGCATATACGTTTTTAGGACTAGGTTATCTATAGTATTAGGCTCAGGTTTAGGTTGGATCTAAGGCTTTAATTTTGGGATGGGTTCTGGTTAGGGTAAGGTTAAGATGGGGTTAAGCTTCAGATAAAGGTTGGGTATAAAGTGATACTAGAAGTCTTCTTTTTTTAATACAAACATGTTATACTTACCTGCTCTGTGTAGAGGTTTTGCACAGCCCGCCCCCGATCCTCCTCTTCTCGGGTATCTCGCCGGCACTCCTGGCCCCTCCCTCCTGCCGAGTGCCCCCACAATAAGCAGCTTGCTATGGGGTCACCCGAGCCACCCTCTGTCCATTCAGACATAAAGCTGTAGCTCAGCCACACCCCCTCTCTCCTCATTGGCTCACTGTCTTTGACAGCAGTGGGATCTGATGATCCTGTGACGTGGGGCTGCTGCACACAGTTTTTGCTAGGGGAGTGTTTTTTTTTATTTATTTTTTTAAAGTGAGTTCTCAGTAAAATGAAGCATGGAGACGTGTGGATGGGTGAGTTTGCTTAAACAAACATTAAACAAGAATTAAGCAGTCTTTTTCAGTTTGTTTTGCTCAGATACTGTTGCTCAGTTCCGCTTTAATGGCCTAGCTTCAGTTAAGCTGAGTTGGAGCAGAACCAGTGCCATTTAGGTTTATGACTGTTGTGGTCCTATGTTATAGCAGTTATTTAGCCTTATGTAATTATGTGTCTCCTTATTTAGCTTTTTTTTATTTTGAATCCGATGCATCAGCTTAAGATTCAGAGGTCAGAGGTTTCCAGGAGTTGCCCATTTCCAACTTGACATCACCCTAGCTCCTAAAGTTGCATAGCAATGTCCAATAACCGAGCCCCATAGTTGAAAGTAATGTAAGAGGATTCTAGGGCTATACTGTGCACCCTAAGAAGCTGGACATTGTGTAAAGTCAGGTAGAAAGCAGGGCAGGAACTTTAAGACTCTTAATCCTCCAACTCTCGAGCAAAGCCAGACTCGGTCATAGTAAGTAAAGCTAGTTAGAAGGGAAATGTAAATCTTTCATAAGTAAGTCTACTCAGTTAAAGTAATTAAATGTGCAGTATCTAGCCACTTCAGGGTTTACCCCCTTAATGACCAGGCCAGTTTTTGCGATACAGCACTGATGCCCCCTGCTGTCCAGAACCCCTACAGGAGGACTGGTTGTCCCCTCCTCTTCTGTCCAATCAGCGTGCGATCAGGTCTATGGTGGCGCGCAACCCCTCCCCCCGGGAGGCTAGAGCATCTAAATGACATACAGAGGTACATTATTTTGCGCAATAGAGCTAACCTGCTTCAGTAAATGTACGTTACATGGTCGGCAAGTGGTTAGAGTCTGTTACAAGTCAAATCTTGACAGAATCATTTTATCCTAGTTACTTTGGCATTCATTTTTTCATGTGATACTTTTTTGGCCTTAATAGAATGGCACTGAAACTACCAAACTCAGAGCAAGTGAAGAAGCGGCTATATTAATCTGGGGGAAAAAAAAATTACCAGCTAAGGCTTGACCTATTTTGCAGGTAAAGAGCGCTCCACCCTCTGGGACCAGATGCAGTTTTGGGAGGATGCTTTCCTGGACGCTGTGATGCTGGAAAGAGAGGGAATGGGGATGGATCAGGGACCCCAAGAGATGATAGACAGGTGAGTCTAGGATCCCTTTCATTGGCTACAGCAATAGGTCAGGATGCTTGCTGTTTTGTTTTCCAGCTGACCGCTTTATGTGTTTAGGTATAATTCTTTGGGAGACCATGACAGAAAACGTCTTGAGGATGACGAAGATCGACTTTTGTCTACACTCTTACACAACATGGTGTCCTATATGGTGATGATAAAGGTAAATTGGATGCATTGTTTTATTATATACTGCTGCTTGCATTGAGTGTAATTGAAAGTGTGTGCAGTTTGATAGCAGAACAATGAACTTCAGTATTGTTTGGTCAATGAGGCAAAGTGTTTTTTCCTTTTGAACAGTTTTATGTTGCAAGTGAAAGTTTGCTCCTTTGCTTATGTCTACAAGGATTACAAATCAGTACCAAAATGGAGCATTCAGAGTGTGCATTGGGTATCTTCTAAAAGAGAAGTATGGGTTTGTTGTTTTTTTTTTTTTTTTTTGCTAATTATACTTACCTCAGTGGATGCTGCATCATACTGATGCTTCAGCTGTCCCCCGGCGTCTGCATTGAGAACAGAGCCACCAAACACCGCCGATGGCTTGATTCTCGCTCCTCCCCGAGTAGAGCGATGGTTTGCTTCTCCATGCTTATTGGAGCAATGAGCTGTGGAAAGGCGGGGAGAGGCCATCTCAGCGGCTCGCTAAGACTGCCATCAATCAAGGCAGCTGGCGGATCCAGACTTGGGAAGTCGGGATGACGTGCTGCCTAGACTGATGGCAGTGACGTCAGCGGAGAGGGTGGACTTCAGACTGCTCTCCGCTCAAAACGGGTCACAGGAGTGCAAAACAAATTGGAGAAGCCCAACTTAAAAAGCTCAGGCTGGAATCCTCCTTTAATGAAGCATTAATATCGCAAAACATAATCTGAATGGAAACTGCAGCATTGGCCCTCATTGATGCTTTAACCTCCCTCCTCGTTATAAGCCCTCCCCCCCCCCCCCCCCCCCCGAATCAAAATTCAGTTTTTTTTTATGCCTACTATTTTGATTTCCAGCTCCTGCTGGGCCAAACCTAACTATCATGTTTGAAACAAAAGGTGAGCTCAGATTGGGGTACATCTTTTGGTACCAGTTCCACACCCTAGATCGGCAGTACCCCTATTTCACTAAAGTTCAACACACACATTGCAACCTAACTATACTATTTTCTTTAGCTTTACCAACAACTATGTAGTACACAGGCTTGCTGGATTGGATACAGATTTATTGGGATATGAAGCTAGGCTCCTATAGTGAGTGCTGCAGTGGGTCTTTACATGCTCCACATAATGGTGACTTTTTCTTTATAAATGAAGGCACAATGTGTTGTAAAACCTGCAGCCTAACCAAGAAAAGGTCTCGGTATTTCCTCTCCATTATAAATGGGTCCATTAGGATTTCCCTTTTAGAGAAGTTGTATGGAATTTTGTACTATTGGTCTTTTAATGCTGACTTATTTACATAAAATGTTTATTTATTTACATATATATTGCTAAGAAAATTGCTGCATTTACTATTTCTAGGCAATGAAGAACCAGAGTTATAAAAAATTGTGTCATGCTGAATTTTAACCTTTTACTAAATGATAACCTCACTCTTTTTGTTAAGGTAAACAAGACAGATCTTCGGAGGAAGGTTCGACGTCTGATGGGGAAGTGTCACATAGGTTTAGCACACAGTCAACAGATTAATGAGCTGCTTGACCAAGTGACAGATCTGGTAAGACTGGCGAGTGAAAATGTCAGGTTTATATTATAGTGGGCTAAAGAAGTACTACAAGTCTGGGCCTCAGTGAACTTTATTTTAAGTTGTCTTCATGAGCCTTTTTTATTCTTTTATTTGTTAAAGATGTTGATTGGTTATTTTTACCAAATACACTTTTTCCTCAAATATAGAGGTTCACACCCTCACTATTTGGCCTGTTTACTGTTTATCGCCAAAAATGAAAGTAAAAGAAAATCACAAATTTTGGGTTAACATCAAAACACAGATAGAGGGGAAATCTTCCAATGGAGACACTAGTTCTGGTGACACCTCAGGAATCCTTCACTTTGGAGGAATTTCCTCCATATTCCTGTTTTGGGTATGAGATAGGATATGAAGGGATGAAAGAAGTGGGGGAGAAATTTTGGGACATGAGGGAAGGTTCATGCCCCCATCCCTATATTGTATGCAAAGAGGGGGAAGGTTTGGAATTTAAATGAGGCGTGCGTGGTGGAACCAGACAAATTCACGTAGGTATAAACATCTATATGTTAGTAAACCAATGATTGGCATGACATAAAACAGTATAACATGCCATATAAGCATAGGAGGTATCGATATACATAGTAAACAAATATATTATAGCATGGCACAAGCATAATCATCCCCCATGTGCTGGGTAAACCATATCAAAAAATGGGATCTAGGAGAGGGTAAAACCATTTAAAATTCTCGATGTATATTGGATGCATCAGAATGGGCTTGATGCGTTTCATGGACTTCTATCCACTCAGGCGCAAAATGCATCAATGTTCTGTAAAGGGATATAGATATATAATCTGGTGTAAATGCCCATAAGGGGAGATGGGAGTAAATTGTAGATGTCTGGCCATGCCGAAAGATTCTTGCGTATAAACCGATAATAGGACTGTGCGATACCATATGGCAGGGGTTGGCCAAATGAGCCTGGTCCCGGAGCTGAGAAGGGGGCCCAACCCTCTATTACCCTATGCAAAATGAGGGAGAAAAAAAGCGTTGCCTTTTAGTTACTTAAAACCGCTGCAGTAAAAAAAAAAATATATATAAATATACACACATCGCATACTAGCATATTATGAAATGCGTAACATAGAACAAAGCCCTCCAGCAGCGCACTGTCACTGCTGACAGGGCTTCCATCTTCTCCCAATATTCCTTCCAGGTTCATGGCTCCGGCTGTCTAAGTGGCCGGAGCCACAGTGAGGTCTCTCCCACGTATGCGCGTGGGAGCCCTCAGTTCTGGCATGGTGCTTTGAAGGTCCAGCATACCATGAGCTTCAGAGCGCATGTGTTGGTGATGTCACCGGCTGCATCTAATGTGAATATCTCCTAAACAGTGCTGTGTAGGAGATATTCTTTTTACTTACAGGCAAGCCTTATTATAGGCTTACCTGTGGGTAAAAATCAAAAAACAGGCTTTACTACCACTTTAAAGAAGGATTCCAGGTATGGATATTGGTCTAGCGTGGACCAGTGTAACTGTGCGTAATACCATAGCCTATGCCCCATTGGAATATGGAAATAACTAAAGTAGACACCACTAATCCAGTGATCTCCACCCACTTCAGGGTTCTGTGGCATTTGGTGCCATTCAGCGTGACATCACTGACCCACCTCTTCATCTCTTACGATTAGAGACTATTTTGCATTCGTTCGGAAAATGGAAAGCATTCTCTGAATATCTTTGAAGCTAAGTGGCTAACCACTTGTGTTCACAATGCAGCAGGACAGCTATTCTGTACTGAGAGCGAGCTGGATATCGCGAAACTAGTCGAGTAGTATGATGCTCGTGTACTAAGACTACTACTACATTTATGTACCAATATTCCTTGTTATGTATCTTTTTTTAATTGGCAACTGTTGGTGTTATCTATGCATGTAAACAATTGTATTTGAATAAAACATTTACTACTGTTATGTTTACTGGCGGAAACAGTACCCACTTCATTTATAGTCCCAGGGCGAATCCTTTGTTTTTGTATGTTACAAAGATGGAAGTGTCACTGGGGA
Source organism: Lithobates pipiens (assembly GCF_037356315.1). Taxonomy (NCBI): domain Eukaryota; kingdom Metazoa; phylum Chordata; class Amphibia; order Anura; family Ranidae; genus Lithobates; species Lithobates pipiens. The sequence continues at coordinate 217,452,169 of NW_027507686.1, read as the reverse complement.
CACCAGACCTTTTCCTTTTTGCCCAACATACTTAGATTGAAAATCAATGAAGCCAGGCAGAAATTTGACTGTCCAGTCAGGTGCAGCCACTCGGGTGCTTTGAGAGCAGCTGCTTGCAGATGTCAGAATACAATAACCCATCAGGGGAATCCATTCCTCTATGCTGTATACCATAGATTTAGTAATCTATTGGCGTGTTTTTTTTTTTTTTTTTTTCTTTTTTCATTTATCCCACAGGCTGAATGAAAAAAAATCTGTGGTCAGTTTACACCTTTTCTTTTTTAAATTAAGGCTGCTGTTACCAAGTTGGGGAAAGTAAAGAAAATTTGATAAAAATAACACCAAATACATATTAAAGGAATATGGATTCTCCTTAAGTCGCAAGTCTTGCTGATTTTTTATTTTTTTTTATATTTTGCTCGTGTGTGCCCCCTGTAGTATAACCTTCACAAATTATCTATTTCTTAACACAGAATGGCCGTGACCTAAGCGTTCGACCCAGTGGTAGTCGTCACATTAAGAAACAGACTTTTGTGGTGCATGCTGGGACTGACACCAGTGGAGACCTGTTCTTTATGGAGGTGAGTAAGTTGATCATGGAGAATGTGGTGCCATCAGCCCGTGTTCTGTAACTTTTCATCAACTAATGAGCCTTCTCAAATTCACCATTTCTTCAGTTTCCTGAATTTTATCCTACTCCTGCTGTATTCTTTATAGCACATCAAAATAATCATAAATAATGAAGTAGTGTTTGTTAGTCATGTCACCCCCCCTGAGGTGTAGCCCTTGCTAGCAATGTAATTGTAATATGGTATATTTCCAAGAAGTGCTGTCTACAGACATGTATACACCAATCTTGAGGGGTTTTTTTTCCTTTTTCTGTCAGTGGCAAGACACCGAAAGATTCTCAAGAGTTTTGGCCTAAATAAATAATATAAAAACTGGATTTTATTTAATTGGCTATTGAAATAAAGTACAGCTAAAAGCTCCTAAGTTCCAAGTCCAGTTACTTTAAAATGTCTTCTAAAATAAGAAAAAAAAAAAAAAATTTCTGACAGAGCCAAAACCCTTTTTTGTGTCTTAATTATTCCTGAAAACTGCAACTAACAGTGGAAAGGTTTCAGCAACAGAGTCAATCCATAAAGCATTGGGCGGTACTGCGTATGGTCAGGTGCTGATTGCCAAGCTACAGGGTTTATGAATCAGCAGTGGCGATACTGATAGCCACGTCCCCTGCAACATTTGTTTCAATGCTCTCCGAGGCAGTTTTTTACCCAGTTTCAATTCAGACCTCTGCAATTTAACATTCTGTCATTATGGAACAATCCACTCTAGACCGACTGATTTTTGTCGAGCCACAGAATACTAGGCTGGCAGTGCTGGGGACTTGGTAATCTATGCAGTCCCATTCAGTTAGACAGCACTACAGCAATGGTGTACTTGGTTATCAGGGAGGAACCAAAATTCTTGATGCAGCGATCTTCTACCCCAAGAACTGATATGCCAACTTTCTTCACGATTGCTGTCTTCAATGGCATAACTGTTGAAGCTTATGTTATGTAGCACAGGGGCATCTCTGAGTCGGTTATTCCACAGATACTAAAAGATAGTTACTTTTCACAGGGTCTGTCATTGGGTGTGGAAGGGATACTTGGTGTCAGTTGCCAAAGCTTCTTGCTGAGACAAATTCTCTCCTTCCTGCATCTGGGTCTGGGCCGGCGTTTGGCTGTTAGCACTATCAAGGGGAATATTTCTGCTCTTTCTATCTGGTCTCAGAGACTCTGAATCCTGTTTTTTTGATGCTTCAGAAACCATAATTTGAACCCATTGGAGACATTCCCCTCTGTTCTCGCCCATAATTGGTGCAAGGTGAGTTTTTACACTGGTGGCCTTGTGCTGCAAAGAACCCTTTCTAGTTTTGCATAGGGGCAAGGTGGTATTGAGGCCCAGGACTTCTTGCCTAAAGTAACTTCTGTCCTTCCCCTCAACCAGGACACATTTCTTTTGTCCCTCTGCCCTGCTTAAGTTCCTCAAAAAATTGCTTGTGGCGTTTCAAAGCAGGTGCCAGCTAGCTAGAGTGCTACTAAGGATGAATAGTTAGCCATGCTAGCCAAAATGACAGAGAAAACTGGCTCACCCTATATTCTCATATACAATATATACAATGTAAGTGTAGTGCTACATCTCGCCAATACTCCATTTCCACAGTCACAAAAAAAATTGTATAACTCTATACAAAAAATATTAGCCATATATAAAAAGAAAAAAATTTACCAGTTGGATGCACGTTCTTTTTCTTTATATATGGATATTTTTGTGGAAATTGAGAATTGGTGAGATTTAGCACTACACTTACATAGTTTACATTCAAAGACTATGCTGTTTCTCCTCATTGCTGGTTTGCTGGAATGTATATACAGTCTTAATTAGTAAGCAATACAGAGAGCCATGTCTGGTTGAGCTGACTGTACCCAGATTACAATGTTGAATCCAGGTGCAGTGGACTACTGCACATTGTTTTTTACCTTACTGAATAAACCCCTTATTTTTTGTCAATGGGAATGGTTTGTGTACTAGTAAAAATTGTTCCTATGTCTTCATGTCTTCTAGGTTTGCGATGACTGTATTGTATTACGCAGTAACATTGGAGCTGTATACGAACGGTGGTGGTATGAAAAACTCATTAACATGACCTACTGCCCCAAAACAAAAGTGCTCTGTTTGTGGAGAAGAAATGGACAAGAGACCCAACTCAACAAGTTTTTCACCAAAAAGGTGAGTCTTGAAGGCTTATTGCAGGCATATGCAATTAGCGGACCTCCAGCTGTTGCATAACTACAAGTCCCATCATGCCTCTGCCTCTGGGTGTCATGCTTGTAGCTGTCAGAATCTTGCTATGCTTCATGGGAATTGTAGATCTGCAACAGCTGGAGGTCTGCTAATTGCATATCCCTGGCTTATTGGGTGGCAGGTTCCCTGAAGTGATCACGTTTTGAGTAAGCAAGTATGTGGGTTGTGTGAGTTCTGTTAATCGTGAGTCTCTAGACATCAAAAGTGTCTAGTTATTTACAGGTCCTGTCGAGGTGTAGTTTTTACTTGGTTTCAAACTTTTGGTAGACAGGACATATATCACAAAGGTCTTTTGTTATCCCCGATTATTAGGATGAGTGGCTGACTCGAGAACAATCATCTGTTTGCTAGGAACACCTTGAATGCAACAACCCCAATTACAAAAAATCTTTGTACGTAACTATGCCAAAACTCCATATTTGGTTTCCCATGATATTTGGGCGCTAAGACTGCATTGCATTAAAAACCGGCATGATTCTTGGGTGGACATCACTGCATGGGCTCAGGAGTGCCTCCTAGTATCACGATCTGTTTTTACAGTTCGCTGTGCCATTCAAAGATGAAAGAACTCTATCGTGCAAAGAAGCCGCCATATCTGAACATCATCCAGAAACACAGCAGTCTTCTTTGGGCTAGAGCCAATTTAAAATGGTGTGTTATAAAGTGTTAAACTTTGTGGTCTAACTAATTTAAATTTGACATTTTTTGGCGAAAATGGGACTAAAGAGGACAGGGAACAACCAACCGTCTTGTTAGCAAGGCATTTTGCACTTCTGAAAAGGCACCATCTGTGCTAAAAGATTTATGCAGGTTTTAGAGCAGCATATGCTTCCATTCAGACAATGTGTTTTTCAGGGAAAGCCTTGCATATTTCAGCAGTACAATGCTAAACTGCATACGGCATCCATGACAACAGCATGACTTTGTAGTAGAAGAGTCTGGGTGCTTAATTGGCCTGCCTGCAGTCCAGACCTTTTCAGTAGTAATATTTGATGCATCTTAAATGAAAAATATGACCAAGACCCAGGACTTGTAGTAGTTAGAATCCTTTATCAGGCAAGAATGGGACAACATTCCTCTCCCAAAAGTCCAGCAACTGGCCTCCTTAGCTCCCAGACATTTACAGAGTGTTGTAAAGAGGAGATGCTACACCATCAGATTCCAGGAAGCCCCCCTAGTACCCTTCCTTCTCTTATACTTTGGAGCTCTGGCCTGCCATGCAGTGGTTTGCCTCTGATAGATGTTGATGTACCCACAGGGCTTTGTGGAGTGCCATTGGGCATGATGTATCTTTAATTTAAAGCCAAAGCTTTCAGTAAGTGTTACTCCAATGTTGGTGTCAACGCCAATACAATATGTGCTGGATGGATTTAAAGGCCATCTCCATCTTTTTTTAACATGTTATACCCATATTTAGCATACAGCTGAACCCTCACCTCTGGGGTCCACTCTCCTGTGAAAATGAGCAGGATTGCACAACCCCCATGACCCCCCTCCCCCACTCACTCTGCAACCACCCCCTCCACACATAAAGGCCCCCCCCCCCCCCCACGCATTGACTGACGTTTTTTTTTTTTTTAAAGCGGTACTGCTGTGCGGGGCTCCAACTGTGGAACTGTGAATATAATACAAGTTCCGTCTTCCACCACGGCAGACATACTTGTAGTTCTCAATCAACTAGGAGCGCTCTGATTAGAGCATTAGTAGTCCATTAACACTTCTGCAGCTCAGTAACTGAAAGAGAGCTGTAAGAATTGTCTACAGGAGCCTGACATGACATTTCACCCATGATCCTCTGACCACATGTGAAATCATTTGCAGACTCCTGTGTATGAAGGTAACAAATGGAATTTCTTTAACCTGCACAGTCTGCTTGGCTAGACTGTTGTCACCTTTCTGTGTTCACAGATGACACCGATTCACTTTGAAGTATAATCCTAAGAAGGCAAATGTTTTCTGCTGTAACTGGCCAGATACCTAGGTGGCCCATACCAGAACAGAGCATTCTGACCTGATGTTACCAAAAGATACCATCCAACATTTTTACTATATGACTTCAGCAGTAGGAACGTTTTCCAGGCCTTCTTGGTAGTGGCATCAGCCCTTTGTACAGCTTGTGTACCTGATCCAGTTCTGTCTGTGTATCAGATATATAATACTCACGTATGGTGAAAAATAAAATTGTTATGAATAAAAGGACCACAAGCTCTTTTAGTTTCCTAAACATTTTTTTTACCATTCCAGTGCCGTGAGCTGTATTATTGCGTAAAAGAGAGCATGGAGCGAGCAGCAGCACGGCAGCAAAGCATTAAACCAGGTGATCCCACAATTCTTTAACAATGTATAGTCTTATTAACGTTTGTCAGTAGTTTACCAGGAAACTGGTAGAAGTATTACTGACCGATTTCACCATGTTGTATGTTATTTGCTATATTCGCTGTTAGTTTCAGACCATGAATGTTTTTCTTCTAATTATTTTGTTGCCTTGCTTTGCCTAACATGGTAGATAACAACAGGATGAATTCAAGTGTAAAATATCTTTTTGTCCGGGTTTGGAAACTTTTGCTTAGGTAGTTTTCAATTGTAAGCTATTTTAACATGGCTAAAGTATGTTTTATTTTTTTTTTATTTTTTTTTGTTCTGAGTATATTCGTTTTTTAACCCACAAACTAATTCCAAATTTAGAAGCATCAGCATGTGTCAATGCGTTTTAACCAAATGTTTATTATAGATGAATCTTCCTTGTGCATGTGTTTTTAAAAGGATAAGTTCACCTTTCATAACATGTTACACCCATATTCAGGCTGTGTCATGTTGCAAATGGACTGGCCCCCGCACACCCCTGATTCCCCGATCTGACCACAAGCGGGGATCTTCTCCCTCCACAGGGCCACGTCACTCATTTAGTGATTAGAAAACTGCAAGGTCTGGCAGCCTTTGTGGCTGTCGGCTTGTAGATTTCAATGAACTACCACGGTGCTGTGGTCATTCTTTTTTTTTTTTTTTTTTTTTTTTTTTTCCTGTCACATTGTATCTGCTTGCCTGTAAGGGCACACAGATACAATGACAGATCTGCGGGAAACCTGCATGGCATCGGGGATCTGCTTATCGCTGGTGCAATGCTTCAGAGGCAGAAACAAAAGAAAAGATAATAAATGCACTTTTTTATTTTTTTTTACCTGCAAAAAAAGTGTTTATTTTTATTAAAATATGAACATTGCATTGTATAATTAACCACCTGTGAATGTTTGAATGTCACATTCACTTTTATTTAAATATGCCCCTAATTTGCATACATTTTTTTTTTTAACTGGTAAAAATATATATATATATATATAGATAGATAGATAGATAGATAGATAGATAGATAGATCAGGGAAGCATTCAGCCTCTTGGATAACTGTCAACGCTGACTGTTTTTATGGTTGTAAACCACAAACTGGTTCCTGGTGGTCAGCAGTACTGCTGGGATTGAGCTGCACAAAGTGTCAGCTACTGACTCTCAAAGTGGGGATGTTTTATAAACGTATCCCCAGCACAGTGCATTATGCTAGAGAATGTTTTATACACAGTTTGAATCAGAAAACAGGTTAAGTAATCCATAACCTACAGCGCAGGTTATTTGGAAATCGGCTTCTACTCAACCCTTTTCTCCTAAATTTTTTCTTTACAGGCCCAGAGCTTGGTGGTGAGTTCCCTGTTCAAGACATGAAGACTGGGGAAGGAGGTCTTCTTCAGGTGACCTTGGAAGGGATTAATCTGAAATTCATGCACAGTCAGGTATGAGGGGAGTGTGAATGTGGAGGGGAGTATGACTTGGGGAGTGTGCGGTGTGCTTGTTCATAGAGATGGGTGAGAGAGGGGACTCCAGCATTGTAATATGTGGATTTAAAAGTGATCACGTAGCTGATTTGTCTGTCTAAGTCCAGTAACATTATGTGCTTTGTGTTCCATAAATTGTGTTTTTATTCCCATAAACCCATTATGTGTGTAAAGTGTTTTTTTGCAGTGTAGTCATGTCGGGGGCCAGGGTGGGCAACATGTAAGTGTTGAGGGAGATACAAGTGTGCAAGTTGCAGTGTGCCGGGTACCCCTAATTCTTGAGCTCCCCTCTGTCTCAGTCTGTGTTTTCTCTGCTTGCTGTAGCTGTGTGACACATGTGCCGTTTCTCGCTGTCTCTGCTCCATGCTGCCCTCTGCCTGCCGGGGGTGGGTGGTGTCTGGCGCTGTCTCTTTGTAACCCCTCCCTGGCTCGGGCTGACCTCTCCCAGTGCTGACCCTCCATACACAGCTCATCCACAGGTCACCCAGGGGCAGAATGTAATCCTTCTGGTCACCACAGTGGCCTTCAAGTCATCACAAGGTCACCCAGGGCTCCGCAGGTCATTTTAGGAATCATTCGGTTCTTCATCTCATAGTAGAACAATCCGGAGGAAAGGAGGGAACCGAAGAAATCGGTGTCACAGGTCTTCAGTGCATCCACTGGCTACAAAAAGTTAAAAGAAAAAGGACACCTGAAAAAAAAAAAAAAAAAAACTACACTGACACTGCAAGACAAAATAAAGGCCAGTGATGACCCCCCTTCAATGCAGCCTGAGAAAGGCCTGCGCTCCGTGCTGGGTGAGGAGCAGGGATGGATTTGATAACGAGGCTGCTTTTTTCCTGGCCTCCCCGTGTTGATGTCTTGGTCTGGGCTGTGTGTTGCTGGGGTATTAGGAAGTGAGGGGAGGTGTGGTCTCACTGTGTCACTAACAGTCTCATTTCTCTCCCACGCTCACTCCTCCTGCAAGGAGCGGAAGGTACTCACTCTGCCGCCATCTTTGCTTCTCGCTGCTCTCTCCCCCTCCCCCCGTTAGTTTTTTGAGCTGTCTGTGCTACTCCCTCCTCCCCCCTCTCCCTCCGTCTGACCTCCAACACTTCCCCCCCCTCCCCCCCCCCCCCACCCCCCGGCTTTAGTTATGGTTTACCTCCTGATATTTTGCTGTGTTAGGGTACGTCTTCCCATTACTCCAAAGCTGTTTTTTCCCCTTTTCACACATCAGTCTGTTACAGAAATGTTGTGAACACCAGTGGAAATCCTGGATATGAAAAATTAACCAGTGCCTTCTGTCTCTCTCCCTTTCCCTCAAATCTCTCTCCTGATTCCCTTCTTGTCTCTTCTCCCCTCCTCCATTATCTCTCTTGTCCTCACTTTTTCCACCTCCTATGTCCACCTCTGTCTTACCTATTACTTTTTTTTTTTTTTTTTTTTTTTTTCTTCTCGTCTTTCTTCTTCCGCTGTACCCTTTTTCCTTCCCATTTTTCTGTCCCCTCTCTCCTCCAGGTTTTCATACAGCTGAATCACATTAAAAAGTGTAACACTGTACGGGGCGTCTTTGTCTTGGAGGAATTTGGTAAATACCATCATTGTGCTGCTGGGTCTGTATTGCCATGGCAGTAACTCAGAAAACGGGGTCCCCCCAGAGCGCCTTCTAGTGCAGTAGAAGAGAGGGAGATTTAGAGAGCCATGGAGAGAGCTTTGCGGGGGATATCTGAGTTACTGCTGTATAATAGTCTCCATCTGCCTGTGGCAGCTCTGAAAACCTTCCTTCTCCAGATCAGGTAACATGCTATGTCAGCTAAGTGTCTATAGGCATTTAGGTAGATTTCAAATGGTCTCTTTATCTTCAGCTGACTTGAGGAACTTGCCCCCCCCCCCCCCTATTATTTTAAGCGCTAGGAAGAATGTATATGGAACAATTTTTATGTAAGTAATATGAAATATTCCTTGTGAATATTTCATATTTACCATTTTCAGGTAGCAAGTCGGGCAGTTTAGTCACTTCTGCGAAGTCATTTTACTGCTATGCTGTAAGTTGTCTGTAACTTCATCTCCTGCTTTTCAGAACTCACACACAGCTAAGCAAGGTCACCTCCCCTATGTCATATGTGCTGTATGGGCCATATCTTCCCCATATGACTATGGCAGCTGTATAGTAGTATCTACTATAAAGCAAGTAGATCCTGCTGGGCTGTGCATATGCTTAGTAATAAACACACAATATTTTTATGCTGACTTAGATAGTTGATGCCATAGTGAAACTGTAGACACAGCTGTGACCTGTTGTGCATTCCATGCATTTCCCTTCTGCCACTCCAAAATATGAACACCCAGACCTGTGCCAGCTTAAGCAATGGTAACTGGTAACAGACGTCTGCTTACAACGTTATTTTGCAAGTTTTATTTTATTACATTTGCAGGAAGGGTGAAAGCATTCACACCTGAGCAGAGCAAATTTCAGGCTTTTTGTTTGGGAGTTTTTGAGCTTTTTTAGAAGTGTATTAAAAGCGTTTTAGGAGCATATTACAAGTGTTTTCAGGATTTTTTTTGTCTAGCCCGATATAAAGCACTTGGGGGAGGAGTTGTTGAGGAGATTGGGGGGGAGAGCTGCTGTTTGAGCAGCAAACGCGCAACAAAACGTTGTAAAATGCTCATGTTGAGCATTTTCAGACGTACCCACTGAAGTCTGTGGGGCCCAATATGCCAAATGGAAGCTCATGTACTTTTTTTTTTTTTTTTTTTTTTTTGAGACAGGTGTTTTGTTTCATGCAACAAAACACTTTTTATTTATTTTTTGTCATTTTGAATAGAGTAAGTGTTCTGGGAATCACCCAACATGTGGAATTTTAGTTTACTTTTGCTTTTGGTGATAATTATTAAACATGACAAATAGTCTCCCCAATAGGGACAGAGACCACAATAAAAATCTGACAGATGTTCTAATCCATCTCCATTCTATCCAACTAAACTAAAAAAAAGGCCTTTAGTTATACTTTAAATGAATAAAAATACAGTATCTTACAAAAGTAAGTACACCCCTCACATTTTTGTAAATATTTTAATCTATCTTGTTCATGTGACAACTCTGAAGAAAGGACTACTTTGCTACAATGTAAAGTAGTGAATGTACAGCTTGTATAACAGTGTAAATTTGCTGTCCCCTAAAAATAAGTCAACACACAACCATTAATGTCTAAACCGCTGGCAACAAAAGTGAGTACACCCTGAAAATGTGAAAATGTCCAAATTTTCCCTCCCTGATATCATGTGACTCGTTAATGGTACAAGGTTTCAGGTGTGAATGGGGAGCAGGTGTGTTAAATTTGGTTATATAGCCCTCTCTGTCATTCTGGTCACTGGAAGTTCAGTATGGCACCTCAGGGCAAAGAACTCTCTGAAGATCTGAAAAAAAAGAATTGTTGCTCTACATAAAGATGGCCTAGGCTATAAGACGACTGCCAAACCCTGAAACTGAGCTTCAGCACAGTGGCCAAGACCATACAGTTTAACAGGACATATTCCACTCAGAACAGACCTTGCCATGGTCGACCAAAGAATTTGAGTGCACGTGCTCAGCGTCATATCCAGAGGTTGTCTTTGGGAAATAGATGTATGAGTGCTGCCAGCATTGCTGCAGAGGTTGAAGGGGTGGGGGGTCAGCCTGTTAGTGCTCAGACCATATGCCGTACACTGCATCAAATTGGTCTGCATGGCTGTCATCCCAGAAGGAAGCCTCTTCTAAAGATGATACACAAGAAAGCCCACAAACAGTTTTCTGAAGACAGGCAGACTAAGGACATAGATTACTGGAATCATTTCCTGTGGTCTGATGAGACCAAGATAAACTTATTTGGTGTCAGGTGTGTGTGGCGGCAACCAGGTGAGAAGTACAAAGACAGGTTTGTCTTGCCTACAGGCAGGCATGGTGGTGGGAGTGTCATGGTCTGGGGCTGCATGAGTGCTGCCAGCACTGGGGAGCTACAGTTCATTGAGGGAACCATGAATGCCAATACTGTAACATACTGAAGCAGAGCATGATCTCCCTACCTTTGGAGACTGTGCCACAGGGCAGTATAACAATATGTTTCCAAACACACCTCCAAGACGACCACTGCCATGCTAAAGAAGCTGAGGGCATCCTCAAACGGAAGGTGGAGACGTGCAAGGTCTCTAACATCCACCAGCTCCGTGATGTCATCATGGAGGAGTGTAAGAGGACTCCAGTGGAAACCTGTGAAGCTCTGGGTAACTCCATGCCCAAGAGGATTAAGGCAGTGCTGGAAAATGGTGGCCTCACAAAATATTGACACTTTGGGCCCAATTTGGACATTTTCACTGAGGGGTGTACTCACTTTTGTTCCCAGTGGTTTAGACATTAATGGCTGTGTGTTGAGTTATTTTGAGAAGACAGAAAATGTACACTGTTATACAAGCTGTACACTCACTACTTTACATTGTAGCAAAGTGTCATTTCTTCAGTGCTGTCACATGAAGATATAATTAAATATTTACAAAAACGGGAGGGGTGTACTCACTTTTGTGAGATGCTGTATATTTATAAATATACATTTTTTTTTTTTATTTGGAATATAACGTGGGGCACTTTCAATTCAGCTGAACACTAGGGCCCCTTTCACACTGAGGTGATTTTCAGGTGCTACACCGCTAAATATAGCGCCTGTGTAGCGCCTGAAAAAAGCGTCTCCTTTCCATAGGAACGGCTCCTTCACCGCTCCTACCCATTGAAATCAATGGGGCAGTGCATCTATACCACCGGCAAAGCGCCGCTGTAGCAGTTTTAACCGTTTTTCGGACGCTAGCGGGGGTTAGAATCACCCTGCTAGCGGCCGAATACCGCCGCTAAAACGGCGCTAAAAATAGAGCAGATTTACCGCCAACGCCCACACCGCCCCAGTGTGAAAGGGGCCTAAAACACAGAGCGAATTTCAGTTTATTCAGGAAAGAACTTCGCTCGATTTCCCTCATCAACACACAGTGCCGACAGAGGAATCCCTCCCTCCAAGCCATTATATTCTCCGGGCAGGGGGAAGCCACAGCGATTATTGCTAGCGGCTATACCAGCTGCTAGCACTAATCACAAGTAAAATCCAGCAGGCTGGTTGTACCCAAGTTGATTGTTCAACTTAGTACATTCAGCCTGCCCATACATGGTTTGAATCTCAGCCAGCTCATGCTGAACCAGACAAAATTCGAACCATCTATAACAGGCCTAAGCTGCTACAGTGTAGAGTTTCCTGGTTTGGTTAATAGCAGCTCAAAGAGATCCCCCAAGCACATCCTATATTACACTCTGGGGTGCTTTTTAGTACGTTGCTGAGCCCTCGCAGTGAATTGCAGGATGTGCTGGGAGCGTGCCTCAGTGCTACATTTTGCAGAAGCTTAAACTGGCATTCTGCAGGCTTTGGGATTGCCGTAGGTGTTTTGCAGCTGCAGATTGTAAAGGCATTTATAGTGATTGGCACCAGAAGGTTTACTTTTGTAAATTAAGCCCAATGACAAATCTAATTTAATCAGATCTGCAGAAGAATTCTAGTTAAATGCAATGTAATTAATAAATGTTGCATGAGAATAGATGGAAGCCAGTAGCTTAAAGTCATCTGAAGGTGGAAAACCCATTAGTGGTGCTGTGCTTACCAGTGACCACTTCTAGACTGCCCCCCCCCCCCCCCCAAAGCAAGAGGGGTGTCATCATTCAGATGTTAGTTGTTATACTTTAGAGATAAATTATATTATATATATATATATATATATATATATATATATATATATATATATATATATATATATATATATATATATATATATATATATATATATATATATTCTTTTATCTCTAAAGTATAACAAAAAACTTTTTTAATGCAGTTGGCTCAAGTTTGAATTGTTAAGGTTCACAACAGGATCCTTTTTAAAAAAAAAAAAAAAACAAATGTTCTTCCTTCTTGAAGGGTTTAGTTTTACCCCTGTCACCACTAAGCTATGTTTTCCTTTTATATGCTGGAAAAGTTAAAAGGAAAATCTAGTTGCTTCAGGCAATTATTCAGATTGAAGCCGTATACTGTCTCTGCAGTAAGAGCAATGGTTAGGACAGGTTTGAATTAATAAGTAAAGCAAATCTTTACTTATAATTGGATAATTCATAGTTTATAATACAGACTAATGCAGAGGGTGCAAATATTGCTTTAGATGTTTTCTAGAGCACCCAGCAAGTCTTGTACCTCAGGGAGCTCTGTCAAAGAAATAGCAATTGAGCTGCTTCACTGTAGGTGTGTGAATGTTATGGGTGACCTCCGAGTTCAGCTGTGGAGCTCAGGATTTAGGTGGGGTCAGGCCAAAGGGCCAGACTCTTAGCCAAATGTAATATTTGCATAATACAATGTCCTGAGTTTCTATGCTCCCAGGACACCTAAAGTGGAACTTTAGTCAGAAAATGAAGTCCTGATGGATCACTTCAGACTGTCCCCTTTTGCGGGTATATCTATGTAAAACATTAAAATGAGTACCTGTACTGTTTAAAATCAAGTAATGCACTGTTTTGCTCTGCCCTGCATATGCTTTGCTTAGTTGCTGTCTACTCTTGCCACTGTGTCTAAAATTAAAGCCACTAGAGGCTGATCTGCTGACAGCTTCCAGTTTTACTGTTGCTGAAGTGGACAAAATCAACAGGAAAGACCCAGACTCTGCTGAGAAAACACAGATTAGGGATAAATAAAAGAAAAGCAGGAGAGCTAACAGGCCAAACTCTGCTGCCCGGGAGACAGAAAAGAGTTAAACTTACAAGAATAATGGCTTATCCGATCTCCCTGATATTCTTTCCTTTCTCCCTCATTGACAGTCTGTACTTCAGCACTATAAAGCTTCAGTCAGCCTACCTCTCTTAGGCTCGGTTTACACTATGAACTGCATGTGAATCGTACAGGAACTGCACCACTTTCCTGTTCAAGCCGCATGCAGTTCAGTGCAGTGTAATTTGAGCCCATTTGTTTTGGGTGAGCTCAAATCATACCGCATCACGCTAAAGACATTCATGGAGCAATATTGGAACCACACTGCAACTGGTACCATGTGATCTGGTGCCAGAAATTGTGCAGTATTTGCAACCTGCTTTTGCGGTGTTCTTAAGATTGCACTGACGCTCGATACGGATCGCAAGGGCAGTGTGAGTTCAATGCGGTGCTGGAAACTTGCAGAGCGTTGCATCCATGTAGACCACACACTAGGCATTTGTATACCCCATGGGTTAGTAGCAAAGTGCCTGATTCTCTTTAACTATTAAAATGAGATTGGATAGATCTTCCAGTTAACTAGATAATCCCTACATTTAATAGTTAACTGTAGTGTAAACATCTCTCTAAGCCTTCAAGAAACATGGCACCTTCAACTGACATTGAATAATTATCATTTATAACTATGATCGGAGTATTCATAGTGATAATGCTGAAGTGTGCGTTTCAAGTTTATCACATCGTCATAATTTCACCTACAACATGTTTGACAATGTCCATATTAACTGTACCTGTTTCAATGTGTGTGAATATTGACTGACCTTTTGTCTGTCTGCCCAGCAACTCCTATCCATCCCATCTATCTGTATCTTGCTTTAGTTGCAGTAGTGGCTAAGACGACTTATGTTAAAGGTAACCTGTACTCCATTAAAAACTAAAGTCATTCCTAAGGGCAAACACCAAAGAGTGCCTTATAGAACCTTTATTAGATTATTCTGTGCTCCTCTCTGATTTAGTTTCTCTTTGCTCCTGGGCCAGACTTTACCTGGATTTTTAGGTAACTAGACTACCTTAGTGACAAATAAGGGCGTGTTCATTGCACAGTGTAATGATACTTGGTAGGGCTTAGGCAGGCCATACACGGTGCAAATTTCTTTCCTGCAACCATGGGTTGCAGGGGAAATTTTTTTTCATTATTGCCCTATCAACAGACAGGGGAATGCCTCCTGCCGAGCAATTGTCTGCTCCCGGCGGGGGAAGTTGTCCCCACCGGGAGAAGATGGTGATTATTGCTAGCGGCTATAGCAGCTGCTAGTGACAATCGCAAGAGAATCTGGTAGGCTGGTTTCATCCAAGTTGATCGATGCATCAACTTGGTGCATTCAGCCGGACCATTAACGGTTCGAATCTTGGCCTGTTCCTGGTGAACCAGCCGAAATTTGAACCGTGTATGGCCAGCCTTAGTCATGGAGTCGGATTTCGCCAACATGTGAAACAAATTGGAAAGAGTCACAGAAGAGGTCTCCCTGACCAATAAAGGCAACAGCAGACATCTTTTTGTGTCTTCGCATAGGCAGCTATTTCTTAGTTCTGGGTAGGTTTTATTGCCATGCTGGAAAGTGACGCTGATGACCTTTGTCACTGAGACAAAAGTGGTGGAAAAATCCAAAATGTTACAGTTGTCACCAGAATATGAAGTGAGGGTAAATGGGGATTGAGGAGAGATTATGGCAGGAGTATGACAAAACCTAGCGGTATCTATTAGCCCAACATTAGCAGTCCATAAAAATAATGTAAATGTCTATTTAGTCCATACAGGAAGCAGCACAGGTAGCTAGTTAGCGGTAAAAGCGAGACTCTGCTGTGTAAACAATGAAAAAGAAACATAAGCATCATAAGTGTAGTGGTTTAATCACACTGGATTGTGCTAAAGTCAAGCAACTCACAGAAACAGTGCAGGGGTAGAGCGCATCTGTCCTCCCCTACTGGGCATCTGGTTTGTATGCTCCGACAGTGATCAGAGAGGGCACTGTGGGTTCCTGTGGAGTGTTCCCAGCCCGGGGAATACAGGCTTCTCTGGGTACAGCACGAGAGGCAGGCGTGATGTCACCGATGCTGCTGCCGCTTGGGTGTGTCTACACTTTTGCAGAGCAATGGGTACTCCTTCCTCAGGCCATATGTACTCAATGTCATGTGAGGTATTTAAGGGCACCAGCGGCCTAAAACACCCAGCCGCTCAGACAACTGTCTGATATAAGATTTCCACTTTCCTCATACTTCCTGTTGCATCTGTGGGGACCAGAAGTGAGGTGAAGCACCTCAACTGAACAAATGGTATTAAATAAACTGGCAGGGGTTTTAATTCCTTCCACACTTGATCAAAAATGAAATAAAAACTGGGCTATAAATAAACCTACAGTTGGAAAACAGAGTACAGGTTAACTTTTAGATCTGATTGTTGATACTGGGACCCAGAACGTTAACAATTAACCTCCATATTAATTGACCAGTTTGCTGTAAATTGTTGGTCACTGGTGCTCAGCTGTTAACCTCAAGACCCCCTAACAGTACCTGTAATGTTTTTTCCCCCAGACATTGCAGATTTTCTTTACAAATTGCTACATACATGGGGGTAAAAAGGCCTCACTCAGTATCTTCATTTGCAGTGCAACCATACACCACCTTATGTGATTGCTGGAATAAGACATAATTGATGCAGAAATGCATAACACATGTTTTCTTAGTGAAATAGATGGGTTTTTCTACATGTGTAAAATACATATGTGTATGGAGCGATGTGCGGCTATGTAGAGTGGTGTTTTGTGGCACATGCAAACATTTTTTTTTTTTTGCTCCATGTGGACTTGATTTTTACATATTATGGTAATGCTTTTCTCCTAAACTTGTTCTAGTCAAAGTATCTGTCCACCCAAACCTCATATACAAGTTTTTGTTAAATCCAACCAAGTACATTTTTCAATGGAAATTTATACAAATTCTAATATTTTCTTAAGTACCCAAGCTGGCTGCAAACAGTAATTAGAGGCATGGCTCTTCTATTTTTTTTATTTTTATGTATTGTATATTATGGTGAGGATTTCTTCACTGGAGTACCCAAAACATATATAAAAGCCACCAGCCTGTAACTGTAACTTAAATATCCACCTTGGGTGGCCATTTAATGGCCCTGTGTGATAACAGAGAAGACATGTGTTAGTGGGTCTTTAAGGATCAGCACTGAGCACTACTGCTGTGATAAATGTGATCTGTTTGTCTGTCTGTGTCCTCCTAACATCTTGTGTTGGCCCAACATAGTCAAGCAGACCTACTTTGTCCACTGTAGTACAGCAGACCGACTTCAGCGCAAACCTTTTTCCATCTATGTGCTTATTCAGAAAGACAGACTGTAATAAGGCATAGCAACTAATCAATTTCATTTATCACTGTTCTTTGTACATTGTTATTATTCTTTGGACAATTTATTGAATAAGCCTGTTAATTTGGACCTGTGATGTGCACACAGTGTCTGCAGCCATGTTATGAGCTGACATAATGTTCAGGCTTCTGAATTACTAGGAGCCAGTGATAGCAGTTAAACATTACTGGCCTTCTAGTTGCTTTATAGTCCAAGCTGATTGTTGGTTCAGCCCACATCATGGTAGCTTCCTGTCCAAAGATGGGTCCTCTTTAACTGAAATCTTTAAAGGATCAGTTCACCTTAAAATTATTTTGCACATTTTTTTTTATGTTGGAGGATCAAATCACACATTGGTTGCTTATATCTCTAAGGAACTAGTGGTGACGTTTCTGAGCCCCAGACTCTGCACACCTCAAAATTATGAGGGGATATCACTTTCATTTTGGATCGTATTTTTTTTTTTTTTATGTAGAATACAACAGGAGACTCTGTCCAGTAGGGCAGAGCCCCAAACTCTGAGGAATGTTGTTGCTGGAGTCCTAGTAGAAGCTAGTAGAGGACTGGGCCCTTCAGTGCCCACTAATAACTAAAAAATCCAGTTTGTATGGACTGACCCTTTAAATACATCTACTGCTTTATCTTCATTTACTCTTGACTAACTGCACAAACGCCTAACATCATTAATCTTGGCTTCGGACATTTTTAATTGACTTGCTAATTAGCTACTTGACTGTTGGAAAGGCTTGTAGGCTCTCCTCAATAAAAAAGCTAACCATTTCTGCCTAATTGACCTTGCTTCCCTGGGTGTCATTGTGCTACTTGATTCACTGCTAACATTGTGAGCCTGTGGTCCTAATTCCCCCTGTATCATCCTGTCTGTGACCATTAGTACCCCTGGGTGTTCTCTGTAGGCCCCTGGCTGGGTGTCCTCTCTCCCTCTGGTCTTGTGTTTTTCTCTCTGTGTTTTTTTGAACTCTGTGTTTTGTCTCTTGGATCCGGTTCTAGTTCCTGAAACTAAAGAAGTGGTGAGCCACCGGTACAAGACGCCCATGGTAAGTAGCCACAATGCAAGCTAGTGACTCCTAAAATGAATGCATGGGTTGAAGCAAGCATTGAGTATGCTTTATATTATATCTATACATGCATTTGGGAATCGGGGCATCTGCTGCACTTTTGATTTCTCTTCAAGTGGGCTCACAGCTTATTCTGATTTGAGCTGCACACTGCCAGCAGAACTATTGGATAGGGTGATAACACTGTTCTTTCTGTAACAGTCCCCTTGCTGCTGCTGTAGCTGCTTATGGAAATTATGTAAAACCCTGCTCAGTCCCTCCCACTGCCCCCAACTTTATATAGCAGGGTGCATTAGATTTTCAAAGCTTCCATTTATTTTAGGATAACTCATGTTGAAAATGTCTGCTTATAACATTGACTTTAAAACCAAACTCCAGGAAACCTAAAAACTTTCCCTTGCAGTGGGGTGCATTCCAAGGGTTAACCATTTGTTTGTCTAGAGCAGGGATCTCCACACTGGCCCTTCAGCTGTTGAGGAACGAAATGTCCCATGAGGCATTTTTAAAACTGACATTCACAGACATGACTAGGCATGATGGGACTTGTAGTTCCTGAACAACTGGAGAGCCATAATTTGGAGACCCTTGGTCTAGAGAACAGAAAATCAGATTTGCTTTCCCGATCATCAGTTGGTGCTCCCATATTCTGTAGCAGAGGATTGTTTCTTCTCATGCTCATGTCCAGTGCAGGGCTATGGACCTTAGACCCCCAAGAACATATACTGTAGGTGAGACAAGCGCAGAGGAGCCTACAGGAGCAGAAGATTTGGTAAGTGCTTTACTAAGGCAGGCCATAGATGGTGCAAATTTCTTTCCGGCAACCATGGGTTGCCGGAAAGAAATTCACATGATTCCCACCCAGTGACACAGTCCTGACAGGGGAATCTCTCCTGTTGAGCCATTGAATTCTTCTGGCGTGGGCCAGGAGCAGAGAAGGCAGTGATTATTGTTAACGCTTATAGCAGGCGCTGGCACTAATTACAAGTGAATCCATCAGGCTGGTTGTACCCAAGTCTATCGATCAACTTGGTACATTCAGTCTGCTCACTCCCGGTTCGAATCTCGACAGGTCCCTGCTGATCAGGCCAAGATTCGAACTGCCTATGGCTGACCTAAGTCCCCTTGGCCAAAATGAGCAGTAGTTAACCCTTGCAGTGTTGGCACAGTGACTTTGGAAGTATGCAGATCCGACATCACTGGCTGTATATTCTTGGTTCATTTTGAGAATCTTACCAGCACTCCGTAGTCAACTCTGGTCTAGTATTTCAGATTGGAAGGAGCTAAATATACAGTATTCCCCTCTTTCTGAAAGCACACATGATACTAAAGGACACTTGGCTTTGTATATCACTGCCCCAAAAAGGGGATATTGCAGGTATTTCAAGGGTTCGCGTTGGGAGGCTGGGAAATTTTAGTTTCTAAATCCCAGTAGATCATTATTTTTTACAGCTTGATTATTATTATTATTATTATTATTATTATTATTATTATTATTATTATTATTATTACAGGTTGGCAGCTGCTAGTACAATGCTGTTCATATAGTTTTTAATAAGCTAAAAATTACAGCATTGGATATTCATCATTTAGTATTTAGCAGTTTCCTTTTCGATTTAAAAATAAATAAATCAATGCTTAGGTTCAATATATTGGTACAACTTTGTGAGATTCCTTGTAAACATATACCACTGATGTATTCATTCTACAATGTGGAAGCCACGCTTCCCAAACTTTCTGCTGTGGGTGAATTCTAACAAATTTAAATACAAATTTTAGGGGGAAAATATTTATTCCAGGAACCATAGGTGGAGGGGCTACATTTGAGCAGGTATTTCTCCTCTTGCTGCAATATTCCAATTAAAATACAGTAGCAGATGTCCAATCCTGTATGCAGTGGTTGCGATGATAACTTTTAGTGGGTAGATCCTGGTGCTGAAAGTGCAACTCCAGCCAACACTTTTTTAATTAATTTTTTTAATGTTAAATGGGTGTAAATTCTGTCAAATTATTATTGCAGTCAGTGACCCCAGCAGTGATATTTCACCTCATTTTGACTGCTTGTGAAAAGTGTTCTGTTGAAGTCTGTCCTTGCTGGAGGAATTTCCAATTGCTTTCAGCACAGCCAGGAACTGAGGGGAACCTCCCCAAATGTGGACACACAAGTGGCAGTAAATACCTAACAGGGGTTCCGTGCCTTCCCCACCCTGTCCAAAACTAAAAATACGTTTTTCACTAGAACTGGGCTTGATGCCCCTTGGAAGCCAGCAGTCCGCAAATGCATTGATGCTGTCATTGTAGTATCATATATCTTGCGTGATGTAAAGGTAGTTGGGCTGTGTTATTTGATGAGTACTCTGTGACAGGATCACTTATCCCAGTTAAGTGGACAGTAGCATTACGTTGGCTCCAGCCACCCATATGGTGGGTCCATTATGGGAAGATGATACTATGATGTCAACTTGGGTTAGTAATTACAGCCGTGGGTAAATGAAGCCTCAGAAGAGATTTATGGGCGGCCAGCTTGAAAATAGCAATGTCTAGAGTGCTTTATTGCCCAACTGAATTAAGTGATGACAGCCATTATGTAGTCTAACGAGATGTCATCACTGCGCTGTAAGACATGACTGTGTCACAGATGTACTTCTAGAATGTGTGCATCGGGCTAAATTTAAAGGCTGTTGCCCAAGATAAAAGTCCCCAGCCCTTTATTTAGAGGCAAGTGTACACTCTGATCCAATAGGCCATAGATACTTTCTAAGCCTTCCTCTGTTCTGAGGGCCACCCGGTGTACATCTGGGCTTTGTTTCTATTTTTTGAGTTTAATCTTAATTTTCATTCTTCCCCCCCCCCCCCCCAAGGTATTTCTTTTCTTTTTGTAATGTCACTCGCAAGATACATAAAGTAACTTCAAATTGAAATACCTTTTCTCATAGTCCATTTTCTTGCAGCAAAAGATCAAATTCTAAAAAAACTAACTTAAGCCCAGGGAAAAATAAATTGATGCTTACAGCATATATTTTAAACTATGCACATGAAAGTACTGTTTTATGAAGCACAATATAGAATGTAAAAATTCATAAGAGATTGATTTTCTCCTGATAAAAATAAATATATACTGTATCTATCTCTCTCTATAGATATAGATTATACACACTGTCAAAAGTATTGAGGAGCTTGAACTTTAATGGCATCCCAGTCTTAGTCTGTAAGGTTTAATACGTTGGCCCACCCTTTGCACCTATAACGGCTTCAACTCTTCTGGGAAGGTTGTCCACAAGTTTTAGGAGTGTGTCTATGGGAATGTTTGACCATTCTTCCAGAAGCGCATTTGTGAGGTCAGGTGCTGATGTGGTGAAGGCCTGGCTCACAGACTCCGTTCAAGGTCATCCCAAAGATGTTCTATTGGGTTGAGGTCAGGACTCTGTGCAGGCCAGTCAAGTTCCACCCCTCCAAACTCGCTCACCCATGTCTTTATGGACCTTGCTTTGTGCATTGGTGCACAGTCATGTTGGAACAGGAAGGAGCCATCCCCAAACTGTTCCCACAAAGATGGGTGCGTGAAATTGTCCAAAATATCTTGGTATGTTGACGCCTTAAGATTTCCCTCCCCTGAAAAAACAACCCTACACCATAATCCCCCTCCACCATATGATTTGGACCAGTGCACAAAGCAAGGTGCATATAGAGGTGTTTTTTTTTTTTTTTTTACCACCACTCCCTTTGATGCTGCAAAGGCAGCGTCTGGGGGTGTACACATGAGGCCAAAATCCTTTGCATTGGGGTCATGGCAGGACTTATAACCTCTGATGTGATTGCCGGGCAGTACTGCCTTTTGAGCACAACCCATTCAAGAAAATTCGCTTTTTTTTAATTTATTTTTAATTTTTTTACCCCCTTCAGTCCGCTAGCAGGCTCAAAGCGGCACCATTGTTTTCCTGGGAAAGGTATCAATGTGGTTGATTTACCAAAGGCAAATAGGCTGTTAATTTCCCCAGGAAAGTTGCTCATTGTAAAAGAAATTTCCCTAGAAGTGTATGATTGTGGTGTGTCCTAGAGCCTGAGACCGGCCAAGAATGCTAGAAGGGTGATTTGGTAAAAACAGAGGGCGTTCCATCCTAGTGCACTATCACAGTAAAGTTTATTTTAAAAATGAATCTACTCACAAACGATATGACAGACAGAGCTCATCAAAGTAACAGTCCTTCCATCCACTCTGCGTACTCCTGAGCTTGGGAGGACATCACCTGAACCTTAACTGGCTTATGTGTTTTGGCTAAAGTACCCTCTTCCTTGGAGCTAAACCCTCTGCGTTGTCCAGTGGTTTGGCTCTGAGGAGGAGGATACGTGCCTTGAAATGCATAAGCCAGTTGGGGTTCAGGTCATGTCCTCCCACACTCAGGAGTGCGCAGAGTGGATGGAATAACTGTTATTTTGATCTCTAGCATATCGTTTGTGAGTAGATCAATTTTTATAATAAATGTTTACTGGGATAATAATGCACTTGGCTGGTGTTCCCTCTGTTTCTTTTGTATTTCTAATATGCATTGGAGCTTCTCCAGTCCTAAGAGGGCAGCCGTACTCTCCAGTTTAGAGACAGATGTTTGACAGGGTTTGAAGATCTGATATTAGACCACCACACCTATGCGTAGGAGCTGTTTTTGCTTTTAAAGGTTATTTGGTAGCCTGAGGCCAGCTTCAATATGAGACATAGTCTAGGGATGGTTGATATTCAGTTTTGCTTTGGGGAGTTGTCACTCCAGGTACTCTTCTACATTTATAAACTGTTCTTATGTTTTACAGTTTACTATATAAGGCCCAATATTTGGAGGGTGCTCGTTGCTATGCAGTCTCAGTGTTTTCTTTTATCTTTTAACAGGCCCACGAGATCTGCTACTCTGTCCTGTGTCTCTTCTCCTACGTGGCCGCCATCCGAGGAAAGGAAGCGGAGATGAAGAGCAGACCCCCTCGGCCTGTGTCCAGCTGACCTTCCCCCCTCCCTCTCTCCAATAACTGACCTGTGACCACACACTGAATGTACGCTATGCCCCCCTCCCCTTCCAGATCATGGGCTCTACTGACAGCTATTCCATTTGGCGTTCTGTTGTAACGTTCCTCCTGTATTCGGAGGCCGCACAGGCTCCCCTGTAGTGACTTCACTATGTGCTGTGACTGCATTTTACAGAGCCCCCCCAGCCCCACCCCACCCCCAGCTTTAGTGTTGTGTGTTTGTGTGTTTCTGACCTCTGTGCAGTGAATACAACACAACTCTTCCAAGACAATAGCATTGTTGCACCCCTTAACGGCCCCTGCGTACTTTTGTGCGGTAGTGTTGCGGTCGTCAGCCGCTAGTATAGGGCCTCCCTGGATTTGCGAGCTGCAGAGACTTGCATTCTAGTTCCCACTCTGAGTGCTGTGTCTGATGTTCAAGCAAAGCATGCTTCAGAGCTCTTTCCACGGACAGAACTAAACCACGTACGGCCATCGTGGGCTTATAGCATATATTTAAAAAAAAAAAAAAAAAAAAAACAGGTTGACACATTTCATAAGCAGATGTGGAACCTTATGCTACAGAGTGTAAATATTAAAGTATTTGATGCCCCATTCCAGCCATTGTCCACCACTGCATGGAGAGCACTATGTAAATATTCCAGTCTTTCTTATTTATAGAATTCTGTACAGATCCTGAATGTGCAATAAACTGGCATTCCAATGCTGCTTTGGCTTTGATTTCTTTTTAAGCTTTTTAATGTTAATTTCGTTTTGGCCACAAGATGGCAGTGTTTAATAACCAAGAAAGCATAGGCTGGGAGAAGGAGATGGTAATACAATAGAACTGTATTCTACTAGGGTGTCCTCATGTATTTTGTATTGCTGGCCAATAGGTGAACAAAGCTTTAGGTCAGGGATCTCCAAACTTTTCAAACAAAGGGTCAGTTTACTGTCCTTCATACTTCAGGGGGGCAGCTTGTGTCCAGTGGAGTTAGAAAATATCCCAGGCCCAGCTTCAATGAGAATAAACATGGCCTCAGGGTTGGAGGTCAGTATGAGGCGTAGTGCCCCATCATTGGTATTAGTTGGAGAAATTGTGCCCCATCATTGGTGTTAGTGGTAGAAAAAGTGCCCCATTGTTGGCATCAGTGGAAATCATGGGAAGAATAGTAACCGTCATTGATTCCAATTGGAGGTATAGTGCCCCATCAATAGTGTCAGTGAAAGGAATTAATCCCCTCTATTGGTGGGAGAAATGGAACCCAAAGGGCTGCATCTGGCCCTCGGGCCACAGTTTAGAGACCACTGCTTTACGTGAACCTGAGGTTACTCCCAAACATTGGTTACTAATGTAGCAGGTAATGAGCAGGTACCAAAATGTGCTTGCAAGAACCTTTGTTAATGTGCATTCAGAAATTCCCAAACGGTGTCTGTGATCTCAAAGCCCATACATACCACCCCTTCCCATCCCACTTACTGCCCAAAGATTTTGCTTTTGTCGAATAGTGGGGTGATGGTGGTAGGTGGGTGAGCAAGGCACTGCCCTGTATTCACACTCTTCCATGCGTATGCAGCATGTGTAGTAAAGCACATGTGTAGATGTAAATGGCCCAATATAATTTTTATTTCCAGAACTCTGTAAACACCAGCCCCATAGGAAAGAATGGGATTTTTGGTTGAAATGCATTGTCATGCAGCAAAATGCGTTTATTTTCACTGCATGAAACTGAACAAGTGTGAATAGGCTGTTGCAGAACTTGCAATTACGATAAGCATCCAGGTTTAACTTGTAATAAAGCTAGGAGATTTCAGGTCCTCTTTACACTTAAGCCATACATCTAAGAATTAGAACTGTAGAAAAGAAATGTAGCTTGCTGTTAATCCCCCCAATTTTGTTACATATTCAGCTCTGCACCAGTGTTCACCCAAAATTTCAAACTGGCTTTAGAGTGAGCTTCTTGGATCCATACCAGGCATGTTTGACAAGAACATTGTAGCTTTACAGGTAAGCGTAAGTATGTAGTTGCTCTGTGCCTGACGTGTTCTCTTTACATTTCTTAGCCAACTTGCATCCGAGTCACTGAGTATTTGTGCTGGTGTTAAAAACAGATGAAGAAAATGCCCAGCTTCTGCCTGGAAGGGAGCATAAAGTGTTCCAAATAAAGATGGTGATTTAATGAATGTCTCTTGTTAGGCAAGGAGAGACGATTACCAGCATCTCCTTGTTTACATGTGACCAGCTGTAATTGGACACAGACGATCACCTGGTTAAAGAGCCGGGGTCACGACGTGTCCTAGCAACAAGGCGCGGGCACGCAAGAGCGCCCATTCTGGGATGCCGCCATTTGACGGTGGGCGGGCAGCAAGCAGTTAAAGTGCTTGCAATCCCTCACATATACCTAGTGAAGTGAATGGCCTCAGATAATACACCAAGATGAAACTAAACAAATCCTCCTACATATGTTACAAGTAGATCTGCTGTCTTTCCCTTTCTACATTCTTTGGAAAGTGCAGATCATGTTAGAAATCTTTCTTCTTGTTTCATCAGTGGGAGGGTAGTCTGGACTTACACTGTGTGAGAGCTGATTGGGGGGAAAGGCACCCCCCCTCCCTCCACATAGGCCGAGGAACAAAGGAACATGCACAGAGCTGTAGTCTGAATAGATGAGCTCTCTGCTTATCTATCTCTAATCTCCCTCCCCAACACAAAATTCCAGCTGCTGTTATCTCGTTTGTTGGAGAACTTGTCAGAAATTACTCTGCTGATAAATGAGGAATGGAGCAGCAGGAAGACACAGGACTTAGAGCTTTGGAGAGAGAGAAGTAAACAGTACGGATATGTGTCTAGGTCAAATTTCATGAATGGGGGTTTACAATCACTTTGAAGTGGAAGTAAACCCATCGATTTAAACAGTTAAAAAAAAAAAAAAAAAAAAAAAGTCATGCTGGGAATGCTAACTGCACATTGGCTGTGCTCTCAGCCAAACTATCAAACCATCCAATGGCTGGTGTCATAACGAATCACATGTGCAGCACCATAGCAGTTGAAGATTAAACAGGCAAAGATGGCAGCTTCCTTGGCTGAAATCGATAGGGGAGTTTACTTCCACTTTAATGTTTGTAAGATAAGCAGTGGTGTACAGTCAGTATCTTTTCATCATATGAACAGTTAGAATTGTCCAGACTTGTAACAATTGATCATTTCTAGTTTTAGAGCACTCCTGCCCAAGGGTCGCTGAGACTTGTAGTACCACAATAGTAGACTTGTTCACCCAAGGTGGTATTCCCTTTGGAAATCCTTCTAGTCTGACCTTTTTTGGTTCCCTTGAGATGACATTACTGGTGTGCTGATGTGGCCTGCATCACTTCGATTCTCAATTAATAGTCATTAAGTGAAAAGGTTGTTGGAGAGGCTGACGGAATAAATCTGTGTATCGGCAGCTTTGATAATCCACCCTGAAGCCAGATCATTTCACAAGTTGTTTCCTTACGACACAGCGTTTTGTAACTCACTTTGCTGTCTTGTGAAAAAAGCTTTGGGAAATAATGTGGTGACCATCTGCAAATGTCTGATTTTGAAATATATGCTTTTTTTTTTTTTTTTGTATGCTCTTTTTAAAATAAAGTTTGCAGTAAAGGTAATGATACAATTGTTTGATGTAGGAACCACAGTACTAGATGTTAAATATACAATTATCAAAAGAAACTTTAGTCCTGGTGAAAAGTTCAGTAGAATTTGTATGTTGTGTTTTTGTAATTTTTTTTATTAAAACATTATTTCAGCCTATATGGTAGCTTAAAGTGTTACTAAACCCAGAACCCTGAATTCACTATATCTGATCTCCCACAGTACACAGAACATGGAAATACAATCATTTTAGTAAATTATAAAATACTCCAATATCTTTTTTCATCAGCAGTATATAGCAGTCTAGTGACTTCTATCGGTGTCTGGCTGAACACTGGTTAAAGCTTGTAGGAGTCGTTTTCATTCTCCTCTGACTGTCCTATGAGGCCGCTTAACCCCTTACCCTCCTGGACAGTGCTGATTGGTCCTGTGCTAATCACATGCACCCTCCAAAAAAAGGGAAAACTCTCTCACACACCAAACTGAGCATGTGCAGAGTGGTACTATCGGGAGATGTATTGGGGACTGTGGAAGAAGGGGAGGGTCAGAGAAGACGATCAAACAGCCTTTTTACACAATGTAGCAGCTTAACCCCTTAGGTTCCACAGTGAGTATAATAAGCATGCGTTACTGTATATACAGACTGATTTTACTGTTGTGGTATTAGTAACACTTTAAGGCACCCCATAGGGGGGATTCTTTTATGTGGATGAAAAA
The DNA here is from genome assembly GCF_037356315.1 of Lithobates pipiens. Classification (NCBI taxonomy): domain Eukaryota; kingdom Metazoa; phylum Chordata; class Amphibia; order Anura; family Ranidae; genus Lithobates; species Lithobates pipiens. The sequence continues at coordinate 217,424,929 of NW_027507686.1, read as the reverse complement.
ATTCTCCCACTGTGCCTTTGTATTCTTACAATGGGGAGACTTCCCAGCCATTAGAATGCACTGATCAGTGCTGGTGGCACTGATCGAGCAGAAATTTTCCAACACGGTGACATCTGTACACCCAGCCTGCCCATATTGTATATTGATCCAAATTCGACCGATCCCTACACAACCACGTGAATTTTGATCCATGTTTATCCAGCTTTATGGTCCCAAATTTATCTGAGCATCAAAAGGTGGATTTAGGTTTCATTGCTTGTTGTGCTATTGTATTCTGACCAAAGGACTCCTCCACTGTCAGATAACGCTGATCAGCAACTGCAGGTGATTGGCTGCAAGCTGCTGATCAAATTAAATTTTTCCAACATTCCTGTTCAACAGACGTTAGTCATTAGATCAACTATACTGAGTTTCTGCAGAAAGCCTGACATTGCACCCATGATCTGCTGATTGTGGGTACAGGCTCCGGTGTAAAAAAAAAAAAAAAAAGATTAAATATTAAATTCAGTTTTTTCAACCTGCAAAATCATGTGCAGTTATTTATTTTTTTCCAAAAGGGGATCTTTGCCTTTAATTCATGTGCATAAACAAAGGCATTCAATTAGAATAACTAAAGGCTGAGGTCATTGTATGCTGCCAAGCGGGAGATGTATACATGAAGTGTAGGTGGCGGCACACAGTGATATTGGTCTTCATTCCCACACAACTTTACATGCATACCACATAGAAAACGAACAAAAGCAGACAGACAGGTTTTTTTGGTTTAGGCAGCTAAATGGTACATGGGGAATACTGATCACAACATGACGTCCATGGGTGCTATAATTTACACCAGCCTTTTTCAACCAGGGTGCCTTGGGGTTTTCTTCAGGGGTACCTTGGCAAAATTCCTAAAAAGTGCACAAAAATTTATACAAGCCAGCAGGTGGCTCAAGCTTGCCTTTTAATTCCACAAAGCCACATGCATTTATTGTGCACCATTTCAAACTTCCAGCCACCGGCATCCTAACAACCAGTGACATCATCCATCTCGATAGGGAAGGTGTTGATCGCCTGCACAGCATCCTTGTTTGACTCTCCTGTGCTCCTCTCAGTCAACACTGGGGTCACACTAGCTGACTGATGAGAAATTGAGGGAGAGGAGAAACACTGGCATACTAGTTGGTAATGGTGTGCAAAAAGTGTATTTGCTTTGGAAGAATAAATCACCTGTAATGTTGGGTGTCCCATGTGTGTTGATGCTCCCATAATAATGTAAAACTATTTGAATATATTTTTTTTAAAGTTTGAAGTCTGAATTCTGATCAGTAAAAAAACTGTGCTCAGTATAGACCTGAATGCAGATTTATTTTTTTCAGGTCTGCGTGCCTGAGCCCTTGAAGGCACATTGAGCAAAGGATCAGTTCAATTTTCCCATTATGTGAAAAAAAATATTCGCTCTTGCTCTACTGATCGCGGTGATGCCTCACATGTGTGGTTTGAACACAGTTATCATATGCGGGCGCTACTCTCGTATGGGTTCGCTTCTGCTCGGCGGGACCCTTTTTATTTATTTATTTTTTTTTTTTTTTACACTCCTTTAAAAAAAAAAAGGAAAAAATTGTGTCCCTTTTTATTTCTTTTACAAGGAATGTAGACATCCCTTGTAATAAAAAAAAAGGCATGACAGGACCTCTTAAATATGAGATCTCGTATTTACACTAAAATACAATAAAAAAAGAACAATTTTGTTATTTACATTTTTTTTTTTTTTTTTTTTAAATGGCCCTTTAAGAGCTATGGGCGGAAGTAACGTTTTGACATCACTTCCCCCCCTGCAATATTATGGAGACTGGTTGGGGCCATCTTACCCTCACTCGTCTCTATGCCACAGAGTAGAGCGGATCCGATTGTTGCTGCTGCCGCCGACGGCTTCGGTAAGCAGCGGAGGGCATTGGAGCGTGGCGGGGGAGCCCTCTCCCACCGCCGATAAAAGTGACCTCGCGGTGAATCCAACGCAGAGACCGCTCTTAGAAAGCGGACTGCTAGCCGAAGAAGAGGATACCGGGGTTATGGCAGCCAGCTGCTGCCATAACGATATTCCTCTTCAAACTTAGGACATGTATTTGCATGCAGCGGTCCATAAGTGGTTAATTATCACACAATTTGAGTGACGTGAGTTCTAACTCCTTTAATTCAGTCTGATGCTGGGACAGGGATGAGGGGATGCGTTACAAAACATGCCAGTTTGCAGACACTGATGGGTCACTCGTTGCCACACTGATTGACCATTGGATTTGTAGTCATGCTTGGTTGGTACTTGCAGTGCTCAGCATAAATGAGTACACCCCTTTTGAAAAGTAAGATTTTGATCAATAGCTCTATAAACTCGAGAACAATTTCCAAAATGTTGACAAAATTAGTTTTATAGAACATTTGTTTAGCTCCATTAGATGAAAGTGAGGTTAATAATATCACTTGGATTACAAAATCTTCAGTTTTACTCAAATTAATGCAAAAATGAATACACCCGACAACAAAAACTACTATATCGAGAATTGTGTATGACCTCCATGATTTGTAAGGACAGCGCCAAGTCTTCTAGGCATGGCATAAACAAGTTGCAGACATATTGCATATCTTTTTCCATTCTTCAAGAATGACTTCTTTTAGAGCCTGGATGGAGAGTGATGCTCAACTTGTGTCTCCAGAATTCCCCATAGGTGTTCTACTGGGTATAGATCAGGAGACATACTTGGCCGCTGAATCGCTTTCACCAGGTTCTACTTCAGAAATGCAACAGTGGCCTTCGTGTGTTTTGGATCATGGTTGTTGTGTACTTTTCCAACATGAAAAAGGGCACGGGATGATCCTTCTCATCAGAAGACCCTTCTGTCCAGGTGATAACTGCCGTGGATGATCTGGACGTCTCTGTGAGATGGTTGCCGTTCCATCTTTGTTACATTTTTTTGTTTCACTTTTGCTACAGAATTCTGACTGATGAGTAAAGCTTTGCTGATCTTGTAGCCTTTAACTTTCTTGTGTAAAGAATGTATTTTCTTTCTCAGGCCTTGTGACATTTCTCTTCCATGTGGTGCCATTGCTGACAGGGGTTTTGTTAGAGGACCTTCAGTAATTTTTTTTAATTTTTCCATCTATTAAATCTTCCGCCCTTGCTGTTTTAACTTTGGATAGTAAAACATTTTTTTTTTTCTGCCAGTAAATACCTTGTACAGCCCACTTCCCATTTTTCTTGTCTGGTCATTAGCCTAGGCTTATGACATAATGCATCTCTCTCTCTCTCTCTCTCTCTCTCTCTCTCTCTCTCTCAGCTGGATGTGTGCAACAGCTTCAGTTGCCCACAGTTAAAATGGCTGCAGCCAGACTCCGTGGAGGGAGATTTCTGCAGCATGTGAGCGGACTGCAGCTCCTTTTTAACTGCTTGCTGACAGCGCTATAGCCGAATGCCGGCTGCAGCGCAAACGCATAACTCTAGAAGGACGTACATTGACATCCTCCCAGAATCCCACTCTCGCAGTGCTCCTTGGGGCGTGCGCCCAGAAACATCTGTGACCGCTGGGTCCTCTTCACTGCTAGGGGCCATTTACCACGTGCTCGCTCTGTCAAATGAGTGATCACTAGTAAACAAGCCAGCGTCACGTCCGGTTCCTCTCACCTCCCCGTATATATTGTTACAGTGCGAGGGGAGAGATCGGTGGCAGCAGCGCTGTGGGCTGGATGTGTAGTGCCCACAGCGCTGATATGTGCCCATTGCAGCCTCATCCAGCCATCCATACATGAGAGTCCAGTTGTGACTGGCTATTCTCTGGATTTCTATTTTGAGCAGTTGCAAGAGTACCTGAACTTTCTACCTAAAACCCTCTACCCCTCATTGAGAGACTGTGTTTTGTCTACTTTTTTTTTTTTTTTTGCAAATAAAAATCCCAAAAGCGGATCCAGGGTCAGTTTCTACAATTCTTTGGGCCATCTACCTCGGGAAACCCCTAGACGTACACGAGGTCAAGGAGGTAACGAAATCAGCCGCTCCTTCGAGGGTCAGTGCTACATTAGCTTGGCTCCTAAGACTTTCATTGGGGTGTATTCATTTTTGCAACATGGTCTTGAATGAATTTGTTATAAAAAATACTTTTTTTGTGTGTGCAAATTAACAAATCTTGGTTGCAATCAATGGGCCCACATTTGTGGGAGTATTTTGTAGTATAGTGTCCCATAGAAAATGTTGATTCTGAAAGGAAAGTAAAGGTTTTCTGACAAATCTGTTGGGGTGTACTGATTTATTCTGTTTACTGTATGTCCTTTTGTGAGTATCCATTTTATATATTTTTTTTCTATTAATGAACCTCAGTTTAATGCAATAGGTGTTTGAACCTGTGTGTTTGTTTTTTTTTTTTTCCATTACTAACCATCTTGCACTGATCTGAATTTCACTAAGTGAATTTTGACTGGTTGTTACTTGCACTCTCCCTATGTACAGAACTTCCTGCACTGTTGAGGTTTATGGCTCTGAAATTGAGTTTTGCATTCCAGTCCGTCTGTTGTCTCCAGATGACACCAGACGAGCCCTTTAAATCACTTTTCCCGTGACAGTCCAGTCATTTTGTCATCCCTAGACTTTGTGTGCGCTGCCTTCTGTCCCCTCTGCTGTCCTTTCTGCCCCCTCTAGGCTGTTTTTCACACTCTGCTTACTCTCTGCTTGTCATCAGCAGCAGGTGGGAAAAGATCAAACCTCCATATGTGGAGCTCAGGACTGAATCTTCTCTCCTAAACCTGTCAGCGGCTTAGACTGCTGCTCAAGCACATATGTGGCTGATGTAGACACAGCAGGCCAGTGACAGGATACATCTCCCAGCTGCACCCAAAATAGTGTCCTAGGTGCACGCATGGCGCCTCTGGCATATCGATGACTTGGGTGACTTTGTCAGGTCATGAGATGTATCAAAGAAGCGTAGGGCACCCTGTGTCTCCTAGGCTACAAGTAGCCCCAAAAAATATGAAATTTCCTAAGAAACTGGGATAAATATAGACCTGGTTCATGAACCCTGCAGTCCCAGAATTCCCTGTAGGACAGCAGGGTCCTTGTGCTATGTCTGGTTATAGATGATTCATCAGCTTACATCATCCGTCTACACACATATTGGGGTGTATACAATTGTGATGTCTTTTATTTAATTTAGAACTTGGAGTCAAACTCTTGTGTATACTTGACTGGACTTGGATTGCTGAATAAACTAAACTATGACAAAAAAAAGGAGGTAGCTCTAGTATTGATAAAACATACTGCTTACAGTAAGGGAAAAAGGTACTTGACCCCCTGCTGATTTTGTACATTTGCCCACCTACAAAGAAATGTTCAGTCTATAATTTTAAGGGTATGTTTATTTTAACAGTGAGACACAGGATAACAAAAACATATAAATTGTTTTCCATTTTAATGAGTAAAATAAGTATTTGACCCCTGCGCAAAACACTACTTAGTACTTGGTGCCAACAAGGGTTTTGCCAATCCAAGGTCAGACGTTTCTTTTAGTTGGCTACCAGGTTTGCACACATCACACAAGATTTGCCGGTACATGGCCCCATCCATTGTCCCTTTTGATGCGGTGAAGTTGTCCTGTCCCCTAGCAGAAAAACACCCCCAAAGCATAATGTTTCCACCTTCATGTTTGACCGTGGGGATGGTGTTCTTGGGTCATAAGCAGCATTCCCCTTCATCCAGACATGGTGATTTGAGCCAAAGTGCTTGGTTTTGGTGTCATGTGACCACAACACTTTCACCCAGTTCTCCTCTGAATCATTCAGATGTTCATTAACAAACCTAGGGGTGGACTGACAACTCATGGGCCCCCCGGGCAACAGATTATGGGCCACACACACACACACACACACACACACACTATAAACAGACACACACACACACACACACACACTATAAACAGACACACACACACACACACACACACACACACACACACACACACACACACTATAAACAGACACACACACACACTATAAACAGACACACACACACACACACACACACACTATAAACAGACACACACACACACTATAAACAGACACACACACACACACACTATAAACAGACACACACACACACACACACTATAAACAGACACACACACACACACACACTATAAACAGACACACACACACACACACACACACACAGTATACACACACACACACACACACACACACTATAAACAGACACACACACACACACACACACTGAAAAGGTGTGAGGCGGGGCAGCTATAATCTTGGGCTTTTTAAAAAAAAAAAACACAGATTTTTGCATACTGTCCCTGGTTTTATTGAGGCTGGCAACCCAGATGGAGCCTCTTAGTGGCATGGGGCCCTCGGGCAGTGCCCAAGTGCTCGAATGGTCAGTCCTCCCCTGAACAAACCTTAGAGGGGCCTGTACATGTGCTTTCTTGAATGGGGGGGGGGGGGGGGGTGGGGTGACCTTCTGTCCTTTGCAGGATTTCAGTCCTTCATGGTGTTGTGTGTTACCAATTGTTTTCCTAAAGCGGGAGACCCGCAAACATTTTTTTTAAAGTCAGCAGCTACAAATACTGCAGCTGCTGACTTTTAAAATGAGGACACTCACCTGTGGCAGGGGCACCCAAGACCAAATCGTCCCTCGAATGCGGCCCGCATATTGGCTGTGGGAATCCGGAAATGAAGCCTTGCGGCTTCACTTCCCGGTTCCCTACTGCGCATGCACGAGTCACGCAGCGCAATGTAAATGGTCCGTGCTGTCTCTGGGACCTGTGTGTGTCCCAGCAGACAGTGCGGCGGGAAGAGAAGAGGCATAGACTCCCATGGGAGTATCTGCACCCCCCCCCCCCCTGAAAGGTGCAAAATGTGACACCGGAGGGGGGAGGGTTCCGGTCACACAAAAATTGAACCTCCGCTTTAATGACTATGGTCCAACTTGCCTTGAGATCATTGACAAGATTCTCCTGTGTAGTTCTGGGCTGAATCCTCACCATTTTCATGATCATTGAAACTCCACGAGGTGAGATCTTGCATGGAGCCCCAGACTGAGGGAGAATGACAGTTATTTTGTGTTTCTTCCACTTGAGAATAATCGCACCAACTGTTACCCTCACACCAAGCTGCTTGGCGATGATCTTGTAGCCCATTCCAGCCTTGTGTAGGTCTACAATCTTGTACAAAGAAAGGGGGGTTTTCCTCTTCCCCAAACTCGGTCAAGGGTTAACCATACCCAAAAAAGAAAGAGGAGGAGAAAGACAGCTACTATGGCTGTAGTGGACAAATAGAGTGATTATCGTTCAAACTTTTTATTATTAATACAAAAAGACCATGTTAAATATAAAATCATGTTGCCTTTGCCTAAAATACATCCGACCCTGCTAAGCTTCAGATAGTGACACACAAAAAAGTCCAACACGTGCACACTTACTGCGTCCTACAACCAAACATCAAGATACAATTAGACACAAAAACTCACATAAAAGACAAACGGACAGGGCGCCACTCAGATCGTTCACACGCAGAACTCCCTGATGGAAGCAATCTCCCTGATAAATGTATTTAAATAATATTAACTTGTAGCAAGGCACTCAGTGTGTGAATAATTCCCCAAAACTAAGATCCAAAGAAGTCGTGATTCTGTGATATTGCGTGGTTAACAGAGCAACCGATTAATGTCAGGTGTTGCTTATGCACTGGGACCACTTAAACAGGTAATTTATTGTCCACACAATTTTTTTCAGAAGTTAATAAAATATATTGAAGATTTTATAAGAGATATAAGACACTACAATGTCTAATTCCAAAGCTGGTGGAAAGGAGTTCTCTCCCCCCCCCCCCTTTTATTTGTAAACCAAGGTATGCTTAAGGTCACAAATGGCTTCCACTTTGAATTCTTCCGTTTTGCAAAACTTTGTTACATTACCACTTCCTGGCGATACATTGCTCAATTGCCAACCAGCAGCCGTGATTATATATCCTCGTTCTAGTCCTCAAGTTTGCAGAGGGTGGAACAATGTCCACTACACCGCTGCTCGGTCCATCCAATCAATCCATATGCTGACCATAGATGGTGTAGTTGGTCTCATTTAGCCGATGTCTCAATACATTATTCATTGGCTGTCGACCTTTTTTTCAAGTCCCTGTTCAGGGGATGTTCAACCCCACTAGGTCAGAAGTCACTAACAATTAGGACATTCGGTGGTATGCAAAGTTGCTAAGGATGGTTTCTTCCGAGCCCATTCGTTTAGCATAACACTAATATCGGTGACCGCACTCCACGCTGGGGATAGCAATCTAAGTGCTTTCAGTCTGTGATTACTTCGACGCGTTTCGCAACGGCATCTTGCGTAGCTTCAACTGGGCGTGGAGGGATCTACACTGCATCTACCCCTTTATAGTATCTAGATGCTGTCGTCCCTCCAATCTTTTCTTTTAAAAAACATCAATGGGGACAAGCTACATATAAGCTCGGATAAATATCTTGTTCTTCGGCTGCTGGTTCAATCCTTTCATATTACAGTTCATTTTTTTTTTTTTCTTGCAGCTGGGTTAGGACATCATTAAATAAACAATGGGCTATTAGACAGTCCCTTTCGTGTTAAATACCTCCATATAGTCAAGCCATATTAGGAGCTATAATGAATATACGCAAATCAGTGCAAAAGCAGCTCCTTATGGGAAAGCAGAAAAAATCAAGAGAACAGGGAATGTTTTTATATATATCTTTTAAAAAAAAAGATTTTTGAAAAATATATATAAACCTCGCTACATGTCAATACAGATATGTACACACACATAGACGAGACCGAACATAAAAACCAAAGACGGGACTTCCATTGACATAAGATAAAGTAGAGTGACCCCCACAGATATTTAATAGGGGGGTGTCACCACTCAAATTATTCAGGCCCTCCTCACTAACTAGAACTAATTTATCAAGGAAAGACTGTAGATTTAGTTCTGTATTCATTGCCTGGGGGGCAAGAAATTTTAAAGTAAAAATCCACCGCTTCTCTTTCTGCAGTAAGATGCGGTCAAAGTCCCCTTTTCTCATTGGTAGTTTAAGGGCATATATCCCCTTCACTTTTAATCCGTCGGTCCTCCCCTCATGGTACTGTACGAAATGTTTAGCAACCGGCCTTTCATCTTTTTTCTCTTTAAACTCCATAGGTTTCTCTTTCTCTTTTTTAATATCTCTTAGATGTTCCCCTATCTGTACTCTCCGGGCTCTTTTAGTCTTCCCTATGTACATTTTGGGACAGGGACATGTGATCATGTAAACCACCCTAGTAGTAGAGCAGTTAATAAGATCCCTAATTTCAAATTGTTTTTGTCCCATAGCATCCTTAAATTTATCAGTTCTCTCAACGAAGGGGCATATTTGACATTTTGTACATGGAAACATTCCTTTACATCGAGGGTATTCAAACATCCAAGTAGCGTCTCGCTGTCTAACATACTCTGAATGAATAAGGATATCCCCCAAGTTTTTAGACCTGCGTGCCACCATTTTTGGTCCACTGCCTACAATTTTAGCTAGATTTTTGTTGTTACTTAGAATACCCCAATGTCTCCAACACTTAATGAACAGATCCCCATTGTGTCCCATATGTTGTAATCCGTCGTATTGGCTCCCCCTCTTTGGGTTGTTTGGTTTTAAAGTTATCATCCACTTTTAATAGGCTTTCTCTACTGCGAATCGCAGCTTTGCGTTTGACGTTTCGGATTTGCCTTTGTGAATATCCTCGTTCCCGGTATCTGTTATACAGGTCCTTTGACTCCCTATGCCGATCCGAGACATCAGAGCAATCCCGTAGGGATTCCATTTTTCTGCCAAGGTGGATGATGGCTTTCCGCCTGTAAAAGAGTGTTTGCGGCTGTCTTTTTATGGAAGGTACATGTCCTAATTCTACCACCTTCCAACACAATTTTTAGGTCCACAAAAGGCAATTCAGCTCGATCATATGCATAGGTTAACCGTATATTACGTTCATTCCTATTCAACTGATCAACAAATTCATGGATAGCGATGACGTCACTGATCCATATGACCAAGACATCATCAATGTACCTCAGCGACGTATGAACGGCAGATTAAAGACGTAATCTTCCTCCCAACTCCCAAGGTGCAGGCATATGCAGGCACCCATGCTGCCCCCATAGATGTGCCTTTTAATTTGTTGACAAAATCCTGTAGTGAACTGAAAGAAATTATTATTGAGAGCAAACTGTAAAAGCTCTATTATGAATTAATTTTGTGAGCCAAAATTTGGATAACATTTATCAAGGAATCTCTTTACTGCCGCAACCCAACATTCATGTGGGATTGCGGTATAGAGAGACTCCACATCTATACTCGGCAACCACCCCTCTCCATCTACCTTCAAGTCAGCAATTCTTGGCAGGACGTTCTGTACAAACGATTCAAGGCCACTCACCATTTCCTTAAGCAGGGAGTCAAGGTAACTTAAAATTCTATTGAGGGGGACCATGAATTGCAGAAACAATTGGTCTCCCTGGTGGCCTCTCCAATGATTTATGCACTTTTGGGATGCAGTAGAAGGTGGGGATGTTATAGTCATCAACAGACAAATATTTAAATTCCCATTTTGTTAGGAGTCCCACCTCTAGTGCATCATCCAATCTGCTATTTAGCTCACGTACTAAATTTGGGAAGGGATTCCTTTCCAACTTTTGATAGGTCTTTTGGTCACCTAAAAGGCGTCTCACGTCCTCCTCCTAGTCCCTGTCATTCATAAGAACGACATTACCCCCTTTGTCACTTCTCTTAATTACAACATTCTTAGCTTCATTTAATTCTTTTAATGCCTGACGTTCCAGACGAGTAAGGTTATCATTATGTAGATGTTTCCATGGGAACTCATTGAGGTCCTCCTGTACCAATGTCTACAATCTTGTCCCTGACATTCTTAGACAGCTCTTTGGGCTTGGCTATGATGGAGAGATTGGAATCTGATTGCTTCTGTGGACAGGTGTCTTTTATACAGGTAACCAGCTGAGATTAGGAGCACACTCTTCAAGAGAGTGCTCCTAATCTCAGCTGGTTACCTGTATAGAAGACACCTGGGAGCCAGACATCTTGCTGATTGATAGGGGATCAAATATTTATTTCACTCATTAACCTCAATACTGGGCACTTTCACCCCTTTCCTTCCCAGACCAATTTTTAGCTTTCCGTGCTCTCGCACTTTGAATGACAATTATTCAGTCATTCTACACTGTACCCAAATTAAGTTTATTATAATTTTGTTCACACAAATAGAGCTTTCTTTTGGTGGTATTTATTTGCTACTGGATTTTTTTATTTGTTTGCGATATCAGCGAAAGAAGAGCTAACATTTTGGAAAAAAAATATGATTTTCTATTTTAAAAGAAATCAAATAAAATCAAATTTCGGTATACATTTAGGCTAGAATGTATTCTGCTACATGTCTTTGGTTAAAGAAGTCCTAATAAGTGTATGATAATTGGCTTGTGTGAAAATTATAGTGTCTACAAGTTATGCTACGTCTTACTGAAAATAAATCAATCCTGATGTATTGACTGCCTATCTCATTTCTTGAGGCCCTAAAATGTCATGACAGTACAAATACCCCCTAAATTACCCCTTTTTGTAAAGATGACAGTCCAAGGTATTTAGCAAGAGGCATAGTGAGTTTTTTGAAGTTGCCCACAATTGTTTGGAAAATGAAGACGTTTTTTTTTGTTCTCCTCAAAATTGTCATATTAAGTTATTTCTCACACGTGGCATAGATAAATTTACAGTTACACCCCAAAATATATTCTGCTACTCCCTCTGGAGTATGTCGATCCCACATATGTGAGGCTTTTTCCACAGCCAGGCCACATACAGGGGCCCAACATGCAGGGAGCACTATCAGGTGTTCTAGGAACATAAATTACACATATCATTTAATTCCTACCTAGCACAATTTTGAAGGCCCTGGAGCACCAGGACAGTTGAATCACCCACAAAATGACCCCATTTTGGAAAGCGAATACACCAATGTTTCTTCTATTATTCTATGAGGCATAATGAGAACATGCCACTTTTTTCCACAAGTCTTTGGAACATGTGTAAAGAAAAATGAAAACTTTTTTTTTCTTTACACAAAGTCGTCAATTTAGAAGATATTTCTAACACATAGCATGTACGTAGCAAAAATGATGCTCAAATACATTCTACTATTTCTGAGTATGGCGATACCACATGTCTGAGACTTTTCCACAGCCAGGCCGCATATTCATTTCCTGATTACCTATCACCTTTTTGAAGGCTTCTGAGCCTCTTTGTTAGTAGTCAGTTTCCGTTTCAGAGCCGCTGCTTTCTACTGGCTCTTACTCGCTATCCTAGTGCGGACGGAGAGAGATCCCCGCTACTCTCATCCGACATACTCTGGAGTATTTGGAAAGCCTCCTTGCTGCTGAATAATTTTTTATCCATGTTGACAGATTACTAAGGCATAAGTGTCAGATATTTGACAGATGTTGATCAATGGGACAGATGTGCGCAGGTGATCGCGGACAGATGTGCATTAGATGTTCACTGGGACAGATTATTTTACTGGGAAAGATGTGGGAGAGGTTTTTTTTTAGTGTGTGGGGACAATAGCTGGGTGATCAGTGTGTAAAAAAAAAAAAAAAGAAAAAAAAACTGTAAAAAAAGAAAAAAAAACTCCTCATACACACTTATCCCTGGCTCGCAGCACAGATCCCTTCTCCTTCCGCTCAGTCTTAAGAGAATTAAGCCGATTGCCTGGCAACGGCTCTCTGTTCACATTACACGATGGCTGTTATTTGACACAGCCATCCTACGATCAGGAGGGCCAATCCAAGATGTGGCATGGGTGGGGGGGACACAAGCCCATCTGGATCGCACAGCTCAGCGATCCCGATCTTTGAGGGACATTCAGGAACGTCCACTCATAAGGATGAAATGCCCACCTGGCCCTTTATATGCAGTTGGGAGGAGGTTAATATGCAAATCGATTTATAACTTTTTTTTAAATACATTTTTCTGGATCTTTTTGTTCTGTTTCTCCCTGGTAAAATAAACCCACCATTAAAATTAGACTGATATTTTCTTTGTCAGTGGGCAAAGGTACAAAGTTAGCAGAGGATCAAATACTTTTGCCCCTCACTGTATTCACACTGGAGACACAGCATTCTTTATTTGCTATTCAGGATGATTTTGTTATGGTTACCGTATTTTTCGGACTATAAGGCGCACCGGATTATAAGGCGCACTAGCAAAGATCGGATGATAATGGGGATATTTCCATATATAAGGCGCACCGGACTATAAGGCGCACTGGATTATAAGGCGCATTTAATGAAACAAAACTCTGATGCGGTACTGTAAGTCAAATTTTATTCAACTCTTTAGCAATAACCATAAAATGGTCTACAACAATAACTCTTAACACTATTCAGTTAAATACAAAACCAGACACTCACTTTTTAACTTTATTCTTCTCCCGCAAATCCATCAAATTCTTCGTCTTCAGTGTCTGAGTTTAACAATTGGGCGATTTCGGCATCAAGCACGCCCGTATCCCTCTCATCATTCTCATCAGTATCCGAGTCAGTCTCGTTGCTGTCATCGGTACCGGTACTTAGCTGTTCAGTGATAATTCCGGACTTCTTGAAAGCTCGGATTACACTGGTGACTGATGCCTTCGCCCAGGCATCCACGATCCACTGGCAGATAGTGGCGTAACTCGCCCGGCGTTGCCTCCCTGTGTTGGTGAATGTGTGTTCGCCTTCTGTCATCCAATGCTCCCACGCAGCTCGCAATTTAACTTTAAATGACCTGTTGACACCTATATCTAGTGGCTGCAGTTCTTTGGTTAATCCACCCGGAATGATGGCAAGCACCGAATTAGTTTTCTTCACTTGGGCTTTGACAGTATCTGTCAGATGGGCGCGCATGGAGTCACAGACCAATAGGGATGGAGATTCGTGGAAAAAGCCACCTGGTCTCTTGACGTAAACCTCTCTCAGCCACTCACTCATCTTCTCCTCATCCATCCAGCCCTTCGGGTTAGCCTTGATGATGATGCCAACCGGAAACTTTTCTTTTGGCAGAGTCTTCCTCTTGAAAATTTACCATGGGTGGTAGTTTCTGGCCATTAGCCTGGCAACCGAGAACTACAGTGAAGGATGACTTCTCGTTTCCTGTAGTGCGTATAGATACCGTACTGGTCCCTGTTCTCTCGACAGTACGGTTTACAGGGATATCAAAGGTAAGGTGGACCTCGTCCATGTTGGTGATGTGCTCTGGCCGGATCTTCTGTTCGTTGATCTTGTTCTTGCAGTAGGTACGGAAAATGGCCAGCTTTTCTTCGTAATCCTTTGGCAGTTGCTGTGACATAGTGGTTCTTGTGCGGATAGAGAGATTCTGCCTTTTCATGAAACGGAAGCACCAAGAGGGACCTCCTCGAAAGTCGTTGATCTCCATGTCGCGTGCGATCGCTGTTGCTTTGAGTCGAATAGAGACAGTAGAGACACTGCTACCTGCGGTTCTCTGTTCAATAACCCACTGTTCAATTTTGTCCTCCAACTGTGGCCATCTTGCTTTGTTTCCTCGGAAACTCAGTTTGGTCTTCTTTACCTGGCGCAGGGCATCTTCTTGCTTCCTCCACTTCCGTACCATTGATTCATTAATGTTGAATTCTCTCGCAGCTACTCTATTTCCATGCTCTACTGCATGACTGATAGCCTTCAGTTTGAAATCCGCATCATAAGCATGTCTCTTAACAGGAGCCATTTTTGGGGCAGCGGGTATACCGTAGAAAATGAACGAATGAATGCGCACACCTCCTGACTAAGATGGCCGTAATGCCCAATCCAAGCAGTGCAGCTTCCTAGCTTTGGTAATCCCACGAAGCTGCACTGCTTGGATTGGGCATTACGGCCATCTTAGTCAGGAGGTGTGCGCATTCATTCGTTCATTTTCTACGGTATACCCGCTGCCCCAAAAATGGCTCCTGTTAAGAGACATGCTTACGAAGCGGATTTCAAACTCATCGCTATCAGTCACGCAGTAGAACAACCTGAGAGAGGTTTACGGTACGTCGGTTTACGGTAAGAGACCGGGTGGCTTTTTCCACGAATCTCCATCCCTATTGGTCTGTGACTCCATGCGCGCCCATCTGACAGATACTGTCAAAGCCCAAGTGAAGAAAACTAATTCGGTGCTTGCCATCATTCCGGGCGCATTAACCAAAGAACTCCAGCAATGTCAACAGGTCATATATAAGGCGCACCGCATTATAAGGCGCACGGTCGATTTTGAGAGAAAATTTTGGCTTTTAAGTGCGCCTTATAGTCCGAAAAATACGGTATTTTGCAATCAAAGTTCATTCAAGTTTACACAACATTTAAGCCACGATGAAGGGGAATGCTTGAGCACCCAAAAGACATTGGCTGTATTATTGGACTATATTATGAATTACTAAGGTTACTTTGGTCTTGTTTACCATTGATCTTGGCACTCTTTCTTGCATTTGAGAAACGCTGATTAATAATAGTTAAGAAACCTAGGCTTATACACAGGGCTGTTTTTAAGGCAGGGCAAAAAGGGCAGCTGCCCTGGGCCCTGTCATGGTTGTGGGGCCCAAAGCAGCTGCCTAAAACTTGCCAACTATCCTGGTTTAAATTCCCTCATCCCTTGAGGTTTTAGTCCTGTGTCCCAATATCTCTGTGTGAAGTGCTGCTACTAATGCTGCCCAGCTCTGCCCTATTGTTGTGTACAGAGGACTCACCTGCAGACCCTGTGTTTACTTATAAATTACCAGCATTCATATGTAAATAGCGGCGGCCGGTGGCATTGATATGTATATCATGCCCCCTTGAGGTCATATCCATAGTAATCTCTAACAACCAATCAACAAGCAGAAATCGTGCTGTAATCTCTAGCAACTAATCGGTGAGCCTTAATGTTTGTCGTAACCTCTAGCAACCAGTCAGTGAGCGGTAATGATACATTATAACCACTGGCAACCAATCGCAATAGCTGCGTGATCTGATTCAGTAAACTGATTTTGAGTCTAGCTGTTATTTATTGTATGTCTCATGGCAGGTGGAGAGCAAAACTGCATGGGGGGGGGGGGGGGCCAAGAAAAGTTTTGCCCAGGGTCCAATCAATATTAAAGACAGCCCTGCTCATACAGGACTGAGGAAGGAGGCGGGTCCTGGCCTCTGAAATGCATTTCCCAACAGCACTAGCAAGTTGATGGTTCTCTCAGCGGTGCTTACAAGGTCCTTCGGCAGCTCCTGCGATCTACATGGCGCCTTCAGAGTAGAAGGGATTGAGGCCTTGGGGAACTGGCCATCCACCTCCAACGATCCTTACAGCCGACTTCAAACAGATACGCATATACTACTTTAAGGTTGTGAGTGCAACTTGCACCTGTTTTATTCATGGTTTTTAATAAATCCGGTTATTACACTATGGTTTGCTTAGTGCCCCCCCTTCTTTCTTCTGTTGGTACTCTTTCTGACCTTTGGGGAGCACTAATAATTAAGGATACCTAGGATTATACAGACATTCAGCCTTCAGCCCTTCTCGGCGACCTTCGGCCGTTCTCGTCGGCTTTTGCCCACCTTCGGCCGTTCCCGTCTGCTTTTGCCCACCTTCGGCCGTTCTCGTCGGCTTTTGCCCACCTTCGGCCGTTCTCGTGGGCTTTCGCCCTCCTTCGGCCGTTCTCGTCGACTTTCGCCTGCCTTCGGCTATTCTCGTCGGCTTTCGCCCACCTTCGGCCCCTCTCTTCGGCCACCTTTGGCCGCTCTCGTTGGCTTTCGCCCCGCCTTTGGCCATTCTCGTTGGCTTTCGCCCATTTTTGGCCCTTCTCGACAGCTTTTGCCCGCCTTTCGCCCGCCTTCGGCCCTTCTCAGTGACTTTCGGCTGTTATTGTTGGCTTTCGCCCGCCTTCGGCCGTTCTCAGCGGCTTTCGGCCGCCTTCAGCCGTTCTCGGCGGCTTTCGCCCACCTTTGGCCATTCTCGTTGGCTTTCGGCCGCCTTCGGCCGTTCTCGTTGGTTTTCGCCCGCCTTCGGCCGTTCTCGTCGGCCTTCGGCCCTTCTCGGCGGCTTTCGCCCGCCTTCGGCCCTTCTCGGCGGCTTTAGCCCGCCTTCGGCCCTTCTCGGCGGCTTTCGCCCGCCTTCGGCCACTCTCGTCCACTTTCGCCCGCCTTCGGCCGTTCTCGTCCACTTTCGCCCGCCTTCGGCCGTTCTCGTCCACTTTCGCCCGCCTTCGGCCGTTCTCGTCCACTTTCGCCCGCCTTCGGCCGTTCTCGTCCACTTTTGCCCGCCTTCGACCCTTCTCCTCGGCTTTTGGCCGCCGAGAGCGGGCAAAAGCTGACTAGAATGGCTGAAAGCTGACGAGAACTACCGAGCGCCGCTGAGATACACAGGACATCCAGCTCTGTATCTCGCCAGCACCAAAAGGCTGCAAATAAAACTGATAAGGCTGCAATTCACAATGACAAGGCTGCAATGATGGACAAGGATTCATGACAAAGCTGCATATGACACTGACAAGGGTGCATTGATGGGCATTTAAATGTAAGTTTTTTTTTTTTTTTTTTTTCCTGAAACTTCCCTCCTAAAAGTTTTTTTCCTTTACAATCCCCTTCTAAACTTGGGGTGCGTGTTATACGCTAAGTACGGTAATTTGCACCCATGGACATTTAGCGCTCCTTGAGTCCCTTCCACTAGTATAGTATTAAAACTCAGGTTGAGAACCACTGCTTTAGTGGGTGCAAAGGATAACTTGCATGAGGCCTCAGGAGAAAAGCATGGTTGGGAGTTGTATTTATGCAGCTTGCTTTTTACAGGAACGGGCAATGTGCCCACTGCGAAATGAGTTCCTGTTTATAGAGGGTTATAAGTAATTAGTGTCATCCGAACTCGCAGTGATCGTGTGACTCCCTGCTGTATAATGGCTTCATAATCCCTGAGGTGTTAGGAAAGGGCCAGCTGTGACAGGCAGTGAATGACATTTATAAACTGTAACTGTAGAACTTAATGTTGACTTTGTTTTTTCAGCCATATAACCTCAGCCTTTCTCCTATGTCTTCTATATCCAGCTTGAAGACCATCATTAGTAATTATGAGCAGTAATGAGATTTCTCATTTGTAGAACCTAACCCTATATAAGAAGCTTTTACTGATGAGAAGATGTTCAAACTAAAATCAATCTGGGAGAAGACACAGGCTACAATTGCTGATTTGCTCCTTTTAGAAATGCTAGTTGACAGGCTGTTAACTGGTCTAGAGACTACCATACATTGACATGAAACGGGTATGCAGACCAGGAATTCTTACATCACTTGCTGCATGCTTTCTTTCATGTTCAAAAAGAGGCCCGCACTAGCAGGCATCATGGGGGTTATTTACGAAAGGCAAATCCACTTTGCACTACAAGTGCACTTGGAAGTGCAGTCACTGCAGATCAAGGAAAAAAAAAACAGCATTTTAGCTTGCACATGATTGGATGATAAAATCAGCAGAGCTTCCCCTCATTTCAGATCTACCCCTCAGATTTGCACCTCCAAGTGAACTTGTAGTTCAAAGTGGATTTGCCGTTCGTAAATAACCCCCATGTATTTTTTATTTATTTTTTTATCACTATGGGTTTCCAACTACTTCAATATAGGGCACGTACACCCCAATTCCTGCCCAAGCCTATTTTCAGCGCTGTCGCTGTTTAAATTAGAATTGTGCGATCATGTTACACTGTACCCAAACAGAACTTTTATCATTTTGTTCCCACAAATAGAGCTTTCTTTTGTTTGTTATAAAATTTTGTAAATAAGTAGGTTTTCTACTTCACTGATGGGCACTTATAAGGCGGCATTAACGGGCACTGATGAGTGGCACTGATATGCAGCACTGATGGGCATTGATAGGCGGCACTGATGGGCACTCATGGGCGACACTGGGCACTGAAAGGCTGCACTGATGGGTACTTATGGGTGGCACTGATAGGCGGAGCTGGGCAGTGATAGGTGGCACTTATATGTGGCACTGATATGTAGCATTGATAGGCATCACTGATGGCTTTGGTGTTGGGGATGGGCACTGATTGGCAGCTGCCTGGGCACTAATTGGCATTTTCCTGGTGGTCTAGGGTGGCATACCTGGTGGTCCAGTGTGGTGGCAATCCCTGGTGATCCAGGGTGGGCATCTGAGGGGGGGCTGCGCTGATGAATAATCAGCACAGACCCCTCCCCTGTCGGGAGAGCAGCCAATCGGGTCTCCTCTACTTGCATCTGTCAGAAGCGAGTGAGGAAAAGCTGATCAACAGCTCGTCCTGTTTACATTGTGATCAGCTGTGATTGGACACGGCTAATCATTTGGTAAAGAGGCTCCTTACCAAGATCGCTGTAGCGATGTGTCAGACTGACACACCACACCACCAATCGCCGCAATGCACGTCCCCATGGGCGCGCAAGAACGGTCATTCTGAAGGGCTGCCATATGATGCCAACCCAGAACGAGAGCCGCGCCACCCAGCCATCATTTGACTGCCGTCGGGTGGCAAGTGGTTAAACAATTCAGCTCTGGAAGGTTTACCCCCTCTTTTCTAACCAGGCCATTTTTTTTTCGATGCGTCACTGCGTTGCTTTAACTGACAATTGCGTAGTCGTGCGACTCCATACCAACATAACATGTATGTCCTTTTTTCCCCACAAATAGGGCTTTGATCATTTTTTTTGTGCTAGAAACAAACAACGACTGACCCATTTTGAAAATATAAAATATTTTTTACTTTCTGCTCTAAAACCCATAAAATAAAAATGTAAAAAATCTAATTTCTTCATCAATTTAGGCCAATATGTATCCTGCTAAATAGTCTTGATAAAAAAGATCCCAATAAGTTTATATTGGTTGGTTTGCGCAAAAGTTAGTGTCTACAAACTAAAATTGCTGAGAGAGGTAGCTTTGCTATGACCAGCCTTGGCTGTTGGATGAAATGGCGTAGGGACACTGATGTGTAGCATTGTAAGAGAATTCAGTCGCATATGTCCACTATATCAATGTTTCTCAACTCCAGTCCTCAAGTACCCCCAACAGGTCATGTTTTCAGGCTTTCCATTATTTTGCACAGATGATTTGATCAGTTTCACTACCTTAGTAATTACCACAGCCCTTTCATCTGAGGGAAATCCTGAAAACATGACCTGTTAGGAATACTTGAGGACTGGAATTGAGAAACATTGCACTAGATGGCCAAAATATGCAGACACCCCTCCAAATGACTGAGTTCAGTGAACGTTACAGTGATATTAAACCTTTATTATTATTTTTTTTAAATACCATACATGTCATACTTGCCTGCTCTGTGCAGAGGTTTTGCACAGAGCAGCCCTGATCCTCCTCCTCTGGCTCTCCTCGCCCTTCCACATACCCAGTAGTGGCCCGTCCATACAGGGGGCCACTCCCCTAATCCTTGCGACTGGCCCCTAATCTACATCCAGGCTGCCGGACGCAGGGATTTCAATGGGGTTTTTTTTTTTTGTTTAAGCACATGATTAGAGCCTGAGGCTTTAATTGGCTTAAATAAAGGGTGGGCTCGGGGCGTAGAGCACTGCACCCTGAGCCCACTCAGTTGTGTGACAATCATGGGCGTACGCAGAACTTTTTCCAAGGGGGGGCATCATTTTATCTCATGAAAATCTTTCCACTGGTAATACATATGTGTTATATAACAGATAATTCATCTTCACTTTGTATTGGAAGTTACTCTGGCGGCTGTGTTCCATGCCCATATAGCCTAGAGAATGTACATCTTTTTACATTGCAATACATCTGTTGTGGCCATATTTTGATCTCATAGTGTCACTGTATAGGCTATTTTCATCAAAAATATGGCAACAGATGTATTGCAATGTAAAAAAATGTACATTCTCTAGGCTATATGGGCATGGTACGCAGCCATCTGAGTAACCTTGCGGACGCCCATGCTCTCAAAAACCAGCCCTGGAAAAAATTTCATACCAGCCTCACAGCATTATTATACCAGCCCAACAGCATAACGTCATTATTTTCTTGTTCATGAAAGGGAAAACCATACATTTACCAGTTAATAGTGGTAAGTGATCAATCATCAAGGGGGACCCCAGGAACTCAGAACGTGGGGGGGGCACCTTCTGCAGAAAGAATACTCTAAGGTAAGGAGGGCGGGTTACTAATATAAGGAGGAAAACCCTTACATTATCGTATTCAATCCCCCCTTACGTCAGTGACCCCCCCCCCCCTGACTGGCCTGGCGGTGCTTTCTCTGACCTCCTCTCAGGTGCACTGTGCAGGGCTCAGTCAGTCGGCTCCAGCTTGGTGGCTCTGGTTTTATCCTATAGTCTCCTGTCCACACAAGTCTGACTTCTCCCATGACCCCTATCCTGGCGGCACTCCCACTCTTGACTCCTCTCCAGACTCCCTCAGAGACTGCAGACATGCTACAGGAGATGGTCAGAGACTGCAAACTTGATGCAAGAGCTCAATGCAGCCTCACCAGTGCCCATCAAATGCAGCCTCACTGTGCACATCAAATGCAGCCTCACTGTGCACATCAAATGCAGCCTCACTGTGTCCATCAAATGCAGCCTCACTGTGCCGTGAATGCAGTCCCACTGTGCCCACCATTGCAGCCCCTCCTGTGCCCCTTGTCCCAGTCTGCAGTCCCTGTCTGTGGGAAGGTGTGTTGTTGATGCTCGGTACGGTACCTTGCATGCCAGCAGGATATCCATGACGGCCAGCAGCAGGCAGGGTCTGTTGTCGTTTTGGATGGGAACGGTGCTCCTTCCAGAGGATCTGTCTGATGTGAGATGGAGTGGTCCCTGGCCACCTGCACCTTCAGCGGTCCTCATTTTCCAGCCCCAGTCAGCCTGTCCTCTGGTCCTGGGGAAGGGGAGAGCACTGGGTGGGAGTTGGAGAGAAGGGGGAGCAAAGAGTACTGGCGGGGTTGGAGAACACATGGGTGGGGGCAAAGAGCGAGGGGGAGTGGAGATCACAGGGGTGGGGAGCAGAGAGCGCTGGGGGGGAACTTGAGAGCACTGGGGGGGCCAATTAGAACAGGGGTAGAGAGCACGGTAGGCGGAGAGCACTAGGGAGGCTAAGAGTGTGGGGTGGTGAAGAGCACTGGGGGGGGGGGGCAGAAAAACAGGGGTGGAGAGCACGGGGGCTAGAGAGTACTGGGGGGGGTACAAAGAGCAGGGGGGAGTGGAGAGCAATGGGGGGGAGCTTGAGAGCACCAGTGGGGGCCAGAAAGAACAGGGGTGGAAAGCACGGGGTACTGGAGAGCACTATGGGGGGTGGAGAGCACTGGTAGGGTTGGAGAGCACAT
The DNA here is from genome assembly GCF_037356315.1 of Lithobates pipiens. Taxonomy (NCBI): domain Eukaryota; kingdom Metazoa; phylum Chordata; class Amphibia; order Anura; family Ranidae; genus Lithobates; species Lithobates pipiens. The sequence continues at coordinate 217,402,541 of NW_027507686.1, read as the reverse complement.
GGGTGGGGGCAAAATGCAGGGGGAGTGGAGAGTACAGGGGTGGGGAGTGGAGAGTGCTGGGGGGAGCCAAAAAGAACAGGGGTGGAGAGCACGGAGGGTAGAGAGCACTGGGGGGGCTGGAGAACACCAGGGGGTCAGAAAGAACGGGTGGGGAGAATGGGGGACTGGGGGGAGAACAGGGGGAAGAGCACTAGAGGGAGTGGAGAGCACTGCGGGGGAAAGAACAGGGGGGAGAGCACTGGGGAGGAGAACAGGGGGAGATCACGGAGGGGAAAGGACTGGGGGGAGTGGAGAGCACTGTGGGGGGGAAGGGAACGGGGGGGAGCACTGGGGGGGGGAGAGCACTGGGATGGTGACTAGAGAAGGATGGGGAGAGCTGGGGGGGGGGCAGCAAGAACAGGGGAGGAGAAAACTGTGGGGGGGGCAGGAGAGTGTGGTGGAGGAGAGTACTGGGGGGGACAAGGGGGAGAGCACTGGGATGGTGGCTAGAGAAGGATGGGGAGTGCAGGGGGGCAGCAAGAACAGGGGAGGAGAGAACTGTGGGGGGGGGGGGGGCAGGAGAGCACTGGAGGGGAAGGAGAGTGTGGTGGAGGAGGAGAGCACTGGGGGGGGGGGGGGGGGGCAGGGAGCACAAGGTCCAGGCACTGTGGCACACAGGGCGGGCTGTACCTGCAGCATCTCCTCCTATGGATAAAAGCGCTGGCTGGCTCTGTGTTTCGGCGGCCGCTCTGTAACATGGCCCCGCCCCCCCAGACCGGCTCATGTGATAGGTGGAACGTTGATTCTTTCTACTATCACATGAGCTGGTCTGGGGGGGGCGGGGCCCTGTTACAGAGCGGCCGCAGAACACAGAGGCAGCCAGCGCTGTGATCCAGAGGAGAGAGCGGAGGATGCAGCCGCCGGCGGACTCAGTAAAAAAACATGCAGCCTGGCGGCGGCTGCAGCACCTTGGGAATTCCAGGGGGGGTACTTGACCCCCCTTGCCCCCTGCTGCGGACGCCCATGGTGACAATCTCTCATGTCAGAAGATTTGATTGATAGCAGCAGGATCCAATGGTTCCCACTGCTTTCAATCTGCCCTGTAGGAAGGGCTGCTCTCGTGCACATTGCTGGATCGATATCAGGCTCAGGTAAGTACTGTATGTGGTTGGGGGATCCTACAGGCGCACATTTTTTTTTTTTACCTTGATGCACAGAATGCATTAGGATAAAAAAAAAACATTAAGGCTTTACAGTACGATGACATTTTAAAGAATAAAGATTTATTTATTTGAAGATATTCACAGAAAAGAGTTCCATATTCCGCTACATAGAGTTATAAAGTAGACTACATCTTAGGGCAAGCAGTGATGCAGCCAACACATTCATGCAGTAGCATATTAGATGGTTGAACTAAAAAAATAATATTCCATCACACAAATAAGGTGGATGGATCAATCTCCCCCCATGACATTGGATTCTGACGATACTGTTACTGTCAGAATAATCTGATCCGCTGATTAGCTACAGCTGCTAATCGATGGAAAATTATTGTGACACTGCCTTTACACGCATGTGAACTTTAATGGCATCCCTGTCTTATGGCTGGCCATACACTATACGACAAATCAGGCAAAATTCGGCCATTTAGACCGTTGGTTTGTTTTTCGGCCAGTTAATGGGCACAAAATCGATAATCTTTGGGAGGTTTTTGAGCCGACAAGTTTGGAAATTTTCTGCCGAATGAACGATAAATTGAAAGGTTAATGCGTTTCGCGTCCAAACTGTCTGCACTAGGTATATGTACAAAAACAAACAAAAAATGTATTATTTATGTCCAGCTGTATCTGTCATTACATGATGGCATTATCATTTGCGCTCACGGGCGAATGTTCGTTTTTCCAAAATAGGTTTGACCGATTTTTCGTATAGTGTATGGCCCGCATTATGCCCTGTACACACGGTCGGACTTTCCGGTGGAAAATGTGCGATCTCATCTAGTTGTCGGAAAATCCGATCGTGTGTGGGCTCCATCGAACTTTTTCCATCTGGATTTCCGACACACAAAGTTTGAGAGCAGGATCTAAAATTTTCTGACAACAAATTCCGATCGTTTAAATTCCGATCGTGTGCAGACAATTCCGACAGTCAAAGTGCCACGCATGCTCAGAATAAATTATGAAACTAAAGCTATTGGCTACTGGCTTCTTTATAGTCCCGTCGTACATGTTCTACGTCACCGCGTTCTGAACGGATTTTCTGACAACTTTGTGCGATCGTGTGTATGCAAGACAAGTTTGGGACAAAATTTTGTTGTCGGAATGTCCGACCGTGTGTATGGGGCATTGGTCTGTAGTGTTCAATATTGGGTTTCCCCACCCCTTTGCAGCTATAACAGCTCCAACTGTTCTGAGAAGGCTGTCCACACGGTTTAGGTGTGTTTGTGGGAATGTTTGACCATTCTTCCAGAAGCACGTTTGTGAGGTCAAGTACAGATGTGGATGAGAGGGCCTGGCTCACATTCTCCATGCTAAGGACTCTGAGGTCAGGACTCTGCGCAGGCTAATCAAGTTCCTACACCCCAAACTGTCAAAAAAAATTATAAAAAGAAAGGAATAAGGTGAAATTTAGAAAAAAAGTAAACCACCAAAAAACATAAAAATTTCTATGGATTGTCTGGCCAGCTACTGCATACATCTACAGTACATATGTAGGGTTTAACAAGAGAATGGGAATTTTATCTTTCTAAATTTCCAGTTATGGTATGGTCATAGTTATTTTACAGATTATGTCCTTTGTAAAGTGGGGAACCAAACAAAAAAAAAATAGGCCAACACTTTACCCAAAATAAACTGATACACAGAAAAATATTCTCTGTTTAGAAAAGCATTGACAATTATTACTAGATCAATATATCTACATCGCAAAGTGGTTGTAAACCCTTACAACACACTTTCACCTACAGGTAAACTGAGATTAAGGATTACCTGTAGGTGCTGTAAATATCCCCTAAACCTACATGGTTTAGGAGATATTTGCAATTCCCCATACGAGGATTCCTTCTGCGCATGCGCCGATGTATTCGGTGCATGCGCATTTTAGAAGGGTCACGGCGTGGCATTTTCATTAACCACTTGCCGACCGCCTCACGCCGATGTACGTCGGCAGAATGGCACGGGCAGGCATAAGCACGTACATGTACGTGATTTGCCTCCCGCGGGTCGGGGGCCCGATCGGGCCCCCGCCCGGTGCCTGCGGCGGTCGGTTTTCGTTCGGGAGCGATCCCGGACGAGGGGACGGCCATTCATTCATGGCCACCCCCTCGCGATCGCTCCCGACGAATGGAAATCCCCGGTGACATCACTTCCTCTCCTGTAATGTAAACACAGGAGAGGAAGTGATGTATTCTCTCCTCCGTGTCGGTATTTTTCGTTCCGACACGGAGGAGAGCGGATCAGTGAGTTGCACCAACACATCCCACACACAGTAGAACATGCCAGGCACACTCACACCCCCCCTTTACCCCCCGATCACCCCCCCAATTACCCCTGCCCCCCCAGTCACAGTGACACCAATGTCATTTTTTTTTTTTTTTTTTTTTTTTTTGCATTGGTGTCATTTGTGACTGTAATAACTGTTAGGGCAGTTAGGGTTAGCCCCCTTTAGTTCTAATGTACCCCCCTAACCCCCCCAATAAAGGTTTAACCCCGTGATCACCCCCCGTCGCCAGTGTCACTAAGGCTGGGTTCACATTGCAGCGGTTTATGAGAACGAATGTGATTCGCACCGCACTGCAGTGCAAATCACATCCGATCTCTGTGCGATTCGAGTTCAGCCATTCGCCGCACCCGCCGCACCCGCCACACCCGCCGCACCCGCCGCAAATTCGCACGGGACCCTTTTTTTGGCCCGCAGCAGAATCGGATCGCATGGGTGTTCACACCATGCGATCCGAGTTTGCAGATCGCACTGCGATATGCGAACTGATCTGGGGGTGTCAGTAACATTTCACTGACACTCCCAGCAGTTCGCATAGGGCAGTGTGAACTGCCGCCGGGAGGCATGCGATGCGGGAACCCGCCGCGGATTCGCGGCGTTTCCGCATCGCTCCAGTGTGAACCCAGCCTAATAAGCGATCATTTTTCTGATCGCCGTATTAGTGTCACAGGTGACGCTAGTTAGGCAGGTAGGTATTTAGGTTCGCCGCAGCTTTTTATAGCGCTAGGGACCCCCATATACTACCGCATAAAGCCCCCTGATTGCCCCCTAGTTAACCCTTTCACCAGTGATCACCATATAACTGTTACAGGTGACGCTGGTTGGTTAGTTATTTTTTTATAGTTTCAGGGCACCCGCCATTTATTACCTAATAAAGGTTTAACCCCCTGATCACCCGGCAGGTGTCATTTGTGACTAATAACTGTTAGGGCAGTTAGGGTTAGCCCCCTTTAGTTCTAAGGTACCCCCCTAACCCCCCCAATAAAGGTTTAACCCCGTGATCACCCCCCGTCGCCAGTGTCACTAAGGCTGGGTTCACATTGCAGCGGTTTATGAGAACGGATGTGATTCGCACCGCACTGCAGTGCAAATCACATCCGATCTCTGTGCGATTCGAGTTCAGCTATACAGATAGTATGGCTGAATTCGTGTCGCACCCGCCGCACCCGCCGCAAACTCGCACGGGACCCTTTTTTTGGTCCGCAGCAGAATCGGATCGCATGGGTGTTCACACCATGCGATCCAAGTTTGCAGATCGCACTGCGATATGCGAACTGATCTGGGGGTGTCATTAACATTTCACTGACACTCCCAGCAGTTCGCATAGGGCAGTGTGAACTGCCGCCGGGAGGCATGCGATGCGGGAACCCGCCGCGCATTCGTGGCGTTCCCGCATCGCTCCAGTGTGAACCCAGCCTAATAAGCGATCGTTTTTCTGATCGCTGTATTAGTGTCACAGGTGACGCTAGTTAGGCAGGTAGGTATTTAGGTTCGCCGCAGCTTTTTATAGCGCCAGGGACCCCCATATACTACCGCATAAAGCCCCCTGATTGCCCCCTAGTTAACCCTTTCACCAGTGATCACCATATAACTGTTACAGGTGACGCTGGTTGGTTAGTTATTTTTTTATAGTTTCAGGGCACCCGCCATTTATTACCTAGTCTCACTAGTGTACCCCTAAATTTAGGGGTGTCTACTTTCTAAAATGGGGTCATTTGGGGGGGGGGGGTTTGTGCCATCTTGGCATTTTATGGCCTTCAAAACTGTAACGCCCTTAGAAAGCCTGAAGGCGGTGCTTGGTTTTTGGGGCCCCGTACGCGGCTAGGCTCCCAAAAAGTCCCACATATGTGGTATCCCCGTACTCAGGAGAAGCAGCAGAATTTATTTTGGGGTGTCATTTCACATATGCCCATGGCATGCGTGAGCAATATATCATTTAGTGACAACTTTGTGAAAAAAAAAAAAGTTTGTAATTTTCCCGCAACTTGTGGCAAAATATAAAATATTCCATGGACTCAACATGCCTCTCAGCAAATAGCTTGGGGTGTCTACTTTCTAAAATGGGGTCATTTGTGGGGGTTTTGTGCCATCTTGGCATTTTATGGCCTTCAAAACTGTAATAGGTAGTGAGAAGTGAACTCAAAAAATTACGCCCTTAGAAAGCCTGAAGGCGGTGCTTGGATTTCGGGGCCCCGTACGCGGCTAGGCTCCCAAAAAGTCCCACATATGTGGTATCCCCGTACTCAGGAGAAGCAGCAGAATTTATTTTGGGGTGTCATTTCACATATGCCCATGGCATGCATGAGCAATATATCATTTAGTGACAACTTTGTGAAAAAAAAAAAAAAAAAAAAAAAGTTTGTAATTTTCCCGCAACTTGTGGCAAAATATAAAATATTCCATGGACTCAACATGCCTCTCAGCAAATAGCTTGGGGTGTCTACTTTCTAAAATGGGGTCATTTGTGGGGGTTTTGTGCCATCTTGGCATTTTATGGCCTTCAAAACTGTAATAGGTAGTGAGGCGTGAAATCAAAAATTTACGCCCTTAGAAAGCCTGAAGGCGGTGCTTGGTTTTCGGGGCCCTGTACGCGGCTAGGCTCCCAAAAAGTCCCACATATGTGGTATCCCCGTACTCAGGAGAAGCAGCAGAATTTATTTTGGGGTGTCATTTCACATACGCCCATAGCATGTGTGAGCAATATATCATTTAGTGACAACTTTGTGTAAAAAAAAAAAAAAAATTTTTTTTTTGTCATTATTCAATCGCTTGAGGCAAAAAAATAAAATATTCAATGGGCTCAACATGCCTCTTATCAATTTCCTTAGGGGGTCTACTTTCCAAAATGGGGTCATTTGGGGGGGTTTTGTACTGCCCTGTCATTTTAGCACCTCAAGAAATGAGATAGGCAGTCGTAAACTAAAAGCTGCGTAAATTCCAGAAAACGTACCTTAGTTTGTAGATGTGACAACTTTTGCGCAAACCAATAAATATACAATTATTGACTTTTTTTTTACCAAAGACATGTGGCTGAATACATTTTGGCCTAAATGTATGACTAAAATTGAGTTTATTGGATTTTTCTAATAACAAAAAGTAGAAAATATCATTTTTTTTCAAAATTTGCGGCCTTTTTACGTTTATATCGCAAAAAATAAAAATCGCAGAGGCAATCAAATACCATCAAAAGAAAGCTCTATTTGTGGGAAGAAAAGGACGCAAATTTTGTTTGGGTACAACATTGCATGACCGCGCAATTACCAGTTAAAGCAGCGCAGTGCCAAAGTGTAAAAAGACCTCTGGTCATTTACCAGCAAAATGGTCCGGTCTGAAAGTGGTTAAAGGGAATGCCGTGACTTGCGGCTCCCGCACGCACGCGACTACGGCCAGTCACAGAGCCAGGGTCTGTGACCCCGGAAGGAAGACGGATGGTTCCAGCAGGTGAGGAAATCAGGGACATCGCTGGCTCCTGTGTCAGGTAAGTGACACATAATGGGCTACTATGCGATGCATAGTAGCCAATTATGCTTTGCCTTTGCAGGGAAACAAAGAGGAAGTAAACCCATCAGAGTTTACTTCCTCTTTAACAATCATGCTAACATACCAGTGGTGGCTAGTGCTCAATATTTTTTTTTGGGGGGGGGGGGGGGACTGCAAACTGACGCATATTATTTTGCTATTGTCACACAACCGGGGGGCCTCGGGGTGCAGTGCTCTGCCTCAAGCTCTAATCACATCACATCACACAAAAAAAAAACTGTTTGTATCCATGCTTCCAGCACCCTGCTTGTAGATTGGGGTCAGGCGCATGGATTAGGGGGGCGGCCACTGTAACATACCAAGGCTGGGTTCATACCAGCTGCAGCCGCAGCTCGGAGCAGGGGGTCCGGTGCATCCCGTTCTCCGTTTCAGGGTGAATTTGTGCCTGAATTTGGACCTGAAACAGATCCAAAGATGCACAGGATCTTTTTCAAGTGCGGACCGCGGCCGCCCCAGAGGTCTGCCAACTGGCTCCACTGAGGGCCAGTCACGGACTTCTGTCATGCAAATTGTATTACGGTGAAAGCCGCATCCAATTCGCATAAATGTGAGCCCTTAAACAAATGATCTTCAACAACATCCTCCAAATGAAAGATTTAAGCCAACCATTCAGGGATCGAAAGTTGAAGGGTTCAGCAAGGAGCGGCTGAGATTCGATCCAAGTATGGGCAGGCTGATTGTACCCAAGTTGATCCGCCGATCGAACTGGGTACAACCAGCCTGTTGGATTTTTTATTTGTGACTACTGCAGGTGGCTATAGCTCCCTGCTCTTGCCCCTTGCCAGCAGAATATGGATATTTATTTACTCTGCGTATCTTCATCTGTCACATTATGCAAAAAAATTGGGCTAACTTTACTTTTTTTTTTTTTTTTTTTTAAAGCATGAAACTGTTTTTTTTTCTGAAAAAAAGTGTTCGAAAAATTGCTGCGCAAATACCGTGGAGATAAAAAGTTGCAATGACCGTCATTGTATTCTCTAGGGTCTTTGCTAAAACAACATATATAATATAATTTTCTAGCAAAAAAAATGATGATTATACATGTAGGAGAGAAATGTCAGAATTGGCCTGGGTGCGAAGTGGTTAAAGGCTAAGTTCATCTTTTGTTACACATATTCCTAAGCACCCCACTCTCTTCACAGACTTGTAGTTTCAAAAAACTACAAGTGCTGTAATCAGTGCACTCTTAAGCCTCATACACACAATCAGATTTTCTGCAGACAAAACTTCAGACTTTTGTTTGAAAGCGTGTGCCTGGATTTTGTCTTGCATACAAACGGCAAGGAATAGTGATGTACTACATGGTTTTTCAGCTCTTTAGCGCAACCCATTGGGCTCCTTCTGCTAATTTCATCTTAGTAGAAGTTTGGTGAGTGTTGATTTGCGCTTTTCATTTCGCACTTTTCAGTTTGTTTCTGAACGGGCGTTCGTCAACCAGACATGTTGCAGAATCGTAGGCAATAATGTGTTATTTATTATTGGCCTTAGAGTTGTTGCTTTGAACCCAGTCCAGGAGGAGGAGGATTTTTCAAAAAATAGTTGCTTTATTAATCGTGACCAATTATGTCATATGCCTTTGCTGCGGGAGCTCCAGGAGAATAATCAGGATGATTTTTGGAATTATCTCCGGATGATGGACCCCTGCTTTCACCAACTCTTGCCATTGTTGACCCCCTATAATAAGAAGGAGGATGCATGCATGGGACTTTTATTTTATTTTTTGGTTGAATAATAATGATCTGATATATTTTTGGATGCATAGAATGCACTTTTTGGTTAATTTCTATTGGCACATAGCATGTCTAGTTTTATTTGTTTTCTTCTTTTTTTAATGCACAATAAAAAAAATTGTGTAGAATAATACTTGTCTATGTGTTTTACTTCAAATGACAGTTTGGGAGAAGGCAGTTACATTTAAAAAAATACAATTGTGTATGTAAAATTGACAAGGGACACAACATAGTTGTATCTTTGATCTTAAAAACTACGGAATAATGATGTTGTGGTAATTTGTCCAAATATAAAAAAAAAGCATAATAATATTCTTGATATCACTAGAAAAAAAAGCTTTTGAAAACTTATTTGCAATAACTCCATCAGTATCATCAGCAAAGCAGCTTCATTATTATCCCATTAAAGAAGAAGACAATTGTGTGCTGCATTTTGAAATTTCATAATTTACCACGTCACAAATGTTAATTCTCCATTACAAACGCTAGTTTACAAGACCGACCGCTTCTGGCTCGTTCTTACTTCTGAGCATGCGTGGTTGTACTTTGGATTTTTGTCTGTCCAGACATGTGTACACATGCTCGGAAATTCCCACAACAGACATTTGTCTGTGGAAAATTTTAAAGCCTGCCATCCAACATTTGTCCGCGTAAAATGCGACAATTGTCCGACGGAGCGTACAAACAATCAGATTTTCCGCCAACAGCCTGTAATCACACAATTCACGTTGGGAAATCCGATCGTGTGTATGCAGCTTTAGACCAGTAGCAAAGGGGTCGTTGATCTGGCTCCCTCCCTAACAATAGAAACCAAACCCAAGTTACAGAGATCTATAACCTGGTCATATGAAGTCTGCACTCGGCGGGATCCCGTTATGTTACTGGAAGGGAGGTAACAGAGGTATGCTGGACTGGTGGAGAGGGTGCGGGTTCAGCAGCATCCCTCCTAATGCAACGCACTTCAGGTAACAGTGTATAATGATATGGGACAGCTCTTTTAGAAGAGCTCTGTACTTTTTATTACTGCACCCACAGCTAATTTCTAAGTCGGGGAACTGCCCTAGGCCTCATGCACACAGATGGTTTTGCAAACTCTGCTAGCAGCAAAGTTTTGGCAGAAAAAACACCTAATGCTTGTAAAAGTGTGCTTTGCAAGAAGAGGAATCATTGTTCCAGGTGAGACAAAGAATTCAAACCTGTACCAGGTAAACCCAGAGGTGCTGGCCCGGTTTGCCACAGCAACAGACAGAAGTACTCTGAATAGACCACTGCGCACCGTAATGAGATACCAATCGTATACTCCTTTATTGTAGTGTAGATCAATAATTTTTCCAGTATCTGTGTATTCCTGTAATTTTATCTGTCTGTGATACAATAAAGGAGTTTGCGATTGGTATCCCATTATGGTGTGTGGCTGTCTATTCCGACGACTTCTTTGTTTAATTGGCGAGAATAATAAATGCCAGGAAAACAAGTGTAAAGGCGCTACAGCTTTCTCACATAAATAAATGCACCAAGCAGTGGCGTCGCTAGAGGGGGGCTTTTGGGGCTATAGCCCTGAGTCTCTGCAGGGGTCCCCAAGGGGAGGGGAGGCTCTCTGGGGACCCTGATGTAAGTGGAGGAGCTCTCTGGGGACCCTGATGTAAGTGGAGGAGCTCTCTGGGGACCCTGAGTAAGGGGGAGGCCTTCTGGGACCCTGATTTTAAGGGGGGAGGCTCTCTGGGGACCCTAATGTAATGCCCCGTACACACGTTCCGATTATCGGACCACAAAAGTCGCTTTCGGACAGATCGTTCGATAATCTGATCGTTAGTACGCAGCTTTCGACAGCCGATCACGACAGTCCGTCCAACTAAATCCGAAGGAACAAACAGGAAAACTTTGGTCGGATGACAGCCCATCGTACGACAGTCGTGTAGTCAGTACAGTATGCGTCCGATAAAAGTCATTAGACAAACACCACGCATGATCGGAAACATGAAAATAAACCAGAAGGACACACAGGTCACACGTTTTTGACATCATTTAAAATACGTAGCTACGCACGACGGAAGATTTTTCCAGAATCGTACGACAAAAGTCTTACACACATTTTGCACTGTTGTATTCAATCTTAGTTGTATACAACAAAATGTGAACGATCTGTCTTACGATAATCGGAACGTGTGTACGGGGCATAAGGGGGGAGGCTCTATGACTTTCTTTACTACGCTGCTATGGGCTCTAACCCCAGATCTTTTGTAGACCTAGCAATGCCCCCGGTATCAAGTGTTTCTTTCAGCCAAAAATCTGCTGCTCCTGGACACATTGGCAGTGGCTTTTTCTTTCACTGCCTCAGAAAGCTCCTGCCACTAAATGCTGCTAAAAGCATACGTTTGCATGGACACATAGGCTAACACGCATGAAAAAAAAAACATCCAATGCCCCTAGAAGCAGATGCAAAAATGTCCAGTGTGCATGAGGCCCCAATGCTAGACTTTCACATGACTTCAATCTCCACCTGCTCTCGGCATGGGTGAGCGTGTGCATGGCTAAAGGTAGCCCCACATGCAGACAAAGATGTTAGCCAGATACTGTAGGCCAAATTTAGTGCCAAAATAAAGGTAGTAATGGGGTAGTAATAACATACCTTTCAACTTTTTGAGATGGGAATGAGGGACCCCTATCAGCAAAAGTATACAGGCATAGGAGACCCCCCTTGCCACGCCCCCCTATTCTATTATCTATTCTAATACTATTCCTTTAAATTTGCTTTTAGAATTTATAAATGCAGCAATTTAGAGATCAGGTGAAAAGTTTAGCTCTGGGAAACACTTTTTCATAGATAAAAAGTGCATTTTAGATGCAGCTATATAGAGCATACCAAAATGAGGGATAGATGAGGAGGAATGAGGGACAGCGGGGCATTGCTGCAAAATCAGGAACAGTCCCTCGAAATCAGGGACAGTTGGAAGCTATGGTAAGAGACATCCCCAAAAAGACTTGCAGCTGTAATTGCAGAGAAAGTATTGACTCAGGGGGGCGCTATACAAATGCACAAAACACTTTTCACATATTTATTTAAAAAAAAAACTGTGAAAACCATTTATAATTTTCCTTCCACTTCACAATTATGTGCCACTTTGTGTTGGTCTATCACATAAAATCCCAATAAAATACATTTACATTTTTGGATGTCGGATGACAAAATGTGGAAAATTTTAAGGGGTCTGAAAACTTTTTTCAAGGCACTAATAGGCCAAATGCGAGCAAGTATCAAAAGTTTAATTAGTAATGGTAGGTTATCCTCGCGCTATAGTGGTAAAGTTAGAGCAGGTTGGTGTGGTTGCAGCAAAAAACACCGACAGAGGTGCAAACCCTCCCCTCAAAGTGACAGTAAATAGTAAATAGATGGTGTTGCGCTCCACATAAAATAAATTAAGTCTAATAACACAATTAATAAATAATCTCATAAAATCTTGAAAACGCACTCATGTGATTAAAATTAAAATCACTAAATAATCGCATAAAATCTTGAAAATGTGCTCATGCGATTAAAAATTCCATTAATTCTAAAATAAATACCAAGTGAATAATACAGTGCTTGAAGCTATTTCCTACTAATATTCATAAAATGAAGAAGCTAAAATAATCTATATACTCGTGATAAAGTGACAAGAAAAAAAAATCGCAAGTCTTAAAATTATCAACAGAATCGTGACATCAAACAAATCTGTGTCAGTCCATAAAAGTGCATACAAGTGCCAGCATATGTGCAAAAAAGAGTATATATAAAAATATACAATAAAAATATAAAAAACGGTGTATGAAAAAATTATTATCACAAAATGCAAAAGATAGTAGTCCAGCAAACGTGATAAAAAATGTCTCTAAATAAGTGTACAAAGGCTAAATCATAAAGTTCATGCAGAAGATGAAATAAATCCACGCTGTGCTATGTGAAGAAATGAATCCTATGAACAACCCCGGGATGATTCCACCAGTGATTTTTCAGCTCCTTAAACGTGGGTGCTCACACACTGAGTGCAGTGGGTACCTTACCTCACTGCTGTCAGTAAGACAGCAAAATACTCCAGTGCAGCAGTTGTGTCCTCAAATGGGGTGTATATCCTCAGTAGGTATAGGGGAACTTCAACACTTTGCGGTGTATATCCTAAATGTAGTATGGGCGCCCCCAAAACCTTTTCCTCCAGATATTCCGCAAGGGATCGCAAATCAGACCCAAGAAAGAAAGAGGGGTGCTCCAATAGTGAAGTACGTTCACACAAATGCTTTATTATAAAAAGGAACTAAGTCCTGGGTACTCACACTTATACAGTAACAATCAAGCGGTTTTTTCACTAACAAACAACGAACGGCTTCCTCGTTCGTACCCCGGACGTCACTTCCGGTATCCTCCTAGGCCAATCCTACGCGTATCGTCATTGATCACGTGACTTCATCCCTGATGAAGTCACGTGATCAATGACGATACGCGTAGGATTGGCCTAGGAGGATACCGGAAGTGACGTCCGGGGTACGAACGAGGAAGCCGTTCGTTGTTTGTTAGTGAAAAAACCGCTTGATTGTTACTGTATAAGTGTGAGTACCCAGGACTTAGTTCCTTTTTATAATAAAGCATTTGTGTGAACGTACTTCACTATTGGAGCACCCCTCTTTCTTTCTTGGGTCTGATTTGCGATCCCTTGCGGAATATCTGGAGGAAAAGGTTTTGGGGGCGCCCATACTACATTTAGGATATACACCGCAAAGTGTTGAAGTTCCCCTATACCTACTGAGGATATACACCCCATTTGAGGACACAACTGCTGCACTGGAGTATTTTGCTGTCTTACTGACAGCAGTGAGGTAAGGTACCCACTGCACTCAGTGTGTGAGCACCCACGTTTAAGGAGCTGAAAAATCACTGGTGGAATCATCCCGGGGTTGTTCATAGGATTCATTTCTTCACATAGCACAGCGTGGATTTATTTCATCTTCTGCATGAACTTTATGATTTAGCCTTTGTACACTTATTTAGAGACATTTTTTATCACGTTTGCTGGACTACTATCTTTTGCATTTTGTGATAATAATTTTTTCATACACCGTTTTTTATATTTTTATTGTATATTTTTATATATACTCTTTTTTGCACATATGCTGGCACTTGTATGCACTTTTATGGACTGACACAGATTTGTTTGATGTCACGATTCTGTTGATAATTTTAAGACTTGCGATTTTTTTTTTTTTCTTGTCACTTTATCACGAGTATATAGATTATTTTAGCTTCTTCATTTTATGAATATTAGTAGGAAATAGCTTCAAGCACTGTATTATTCACTTGGTATTTATTTTAGAATTAATGGAATTTTTAATCGCATGAGCACATTTTCAAGATTTTATGCGATTATTTAGTGATTTTAATTTTAATCACATGAGTGCGTTTTCAAGATTTTATGAGATTATTTATTAATTGTGTTATTAGACTTAATTTATTTTATGTGGAGCGCAACACCATCTATTTACTATTTACTATCAAAAGTTTAATGTTGGGGTTTACATACACTTTAAAGCCTCATACACACAATAGGACTTTGTACAAACTTTCCCCTGGATTTTTGTACAAAGGGCGTCGGCCCTGAACTTGTATTGCATACACACAGCAGGACTTTTTCAGCCAACTTTCACAAAATCACGTGGTTTTTCTGCTCTTTACCGCCACCTTTGGTCAACTTCTGTATTGTTGTCTGATCTTTTGCATTGGTTCTGAGCATGCCTGTTTGTACTTTGTACAAAAGTCCTATGGTTTTCTGTACACACGATCAGACTTTGCTCCATCGGACTTTTGTTGCCAGAAAGTTTGTCCGTTCGCACAGCCAACAAAAGTCAGATGAAAACCAAAAAAGTTTGTCCGATGGAGCATACACACGGTCGGACGTTGGTCCAAAACAGCTAATTTGCATGTTTGTTGTCAAAAAGTCTGATCGTGTGTATGGGCCTTAAGAATGGCAAAGTGGTTGGAAGAGATGCATGCTTTGCAAAATGCCACTTAGTATTTTCTACCCACGATTACAACCATTGTCAACCAGAGTTCCTCCAAACATTGCTAGGGGATCAATGAGCTGTGGCTGGTGGATCTTACATTTGGTGGTAATTGCACAGATCCAGAGCCAACATCGCTTCCCAGAACCAGCTGCGAGATACCAGTGAGCTGTATTAGCTGTCTGTAAGGATTATGTTCTGACCACCACTGTAAGCCCTTGTACACACGGTCGGAGATTCTGACGGAATGTGTCCTATCGGACTGTTTTGTCGGATAATCCGACTGTGTGTGGTCTCCATCGAACTGTTTCCGTCGGAGTATCCGACGGACCAAGTTTTCCAACTTGTCTGTAAAATTTTCAGACAAAATGCTCCGATTGGACATACTCCGATCATGTGTAGCCTACTCCGACGGACAAAGTGCCACACATGCTCAGATCAACTTCCTAGTCCAAAGCTATTGGCTACTAGCCTGAACTTAGTCCCGTCGTAACGAAATAACGTCATCACGTTATGTACAATCGGATTTTCTGACAACTTTGTCCGACCGTGTGTATGCAACAGTTTTGGACAAAATCCGTCAGACAAAATCCAACGGATTTGGTTGTCAGAATGTCCGACCGTGTGTACAAGGGCTTAGAGGTCTTTCTTTTCCACTGGTCATCAATGTAAGGAGCAATTAATTGGTTTTAGCAGGGGGTTCCCTGAGCCCTAAAAGTAATTGATGAGTTAATTTGGGGGAAAAAAAGGTTGAGAAATGGCTGCACTATTATCTACTGTTATTCTGTTTATTGGTTAGAGAAGTGCATGGTGTAAGAATGTATTCTGTGAAATAGAGGACAATGGGGGTTATTTACGAAAGGCAAACCCACTTTGCACTGCAAGTGTATTTGGAAGTGCAGTGACTGTAAATCCTAAGGGGGAAATGCAAGGAAAATACAGAGCAGCATTTTAGCTTGCACATGATTGGATGATAAAATCAGCAGAGCTTCCCCTCATTTCAGATCTACCCCTTAGATTTAGAGTGACTGCACTTCCAGTGCAAAGTGGATTTGCCTTTCATAAATAAGCCCCATTGCGACAGTGAGGTTGCTTTACTAAAGGCAAATATACTGTGTGCTGCAAGTGCAGTTGCTCAAGATCTGAGGGGAAGCGCTGTTGATTTCTGTAATCCAATCATGTCACTGCAAAAAATGCTGTTTTTTTTTCCCTTGCATATGAGTGAGTAATCTTTGCAAAGTAAAGCTTTAGCTCATTTACGAAGCTCTGGAGCAACTGCAGTGCACAGTATATTTGCCTTTAGTAAATAAACCCCAATGTCTGCAGATGACCTACGTCCTGTTAAGATTTCAAGGACAGCAAGCGTGCATTGAACTTCCCTTCCAATTAACACTCTCCCAGCGCTGTAAACCAAATTGTTAGCTCAGTCTGGCAGGAATGTATTTACTTAGAATGAGCCCTCCAGCTTGTCCTTGAGAACACAAAGCTGGTTCACTTGTATCCCTTGGAAAGGCCTGCCACTTCTATTAAAGCCAAACTCCGAATATAAAAACTTTTATTCAATTGAAATCCTCCATCGCCACAAAGGATATAAATCCACTCTATGTGTGTTAAATGTCATTGCAAACCCAGATATTATGTAGTAAAACGTTTCATCATCACTGTGCTGTACATAGCCTGCGCAGAGAGCAGAAGTGTGGGAGGGGCCCAGCAGTATCCACCTACTACCAGCTGCCTGCAGAAAACTACAGGAGGGGGGCGGAGACGAGACCAGTCACCGTGTACAAGGACAGAAAGCCGCAGTGACCAGTCTTTATTACAGGAGACTCCACACACAGAGGCAATTTCACACTGGACTACTGCACAGATCTGGAACAGCACACCAAGATTCAATGAAGAAGACGCACGTCCCTGGAATTAGACAATATTTGCCCATCCCAGAGTTCAGATTTAAAGTGGACCTGAACTCAAACAATGAAGATTTGGTATGACATATGTAATATCTAGAAATGTTATTTGTCCTTAACCACTTGAGATCCGCGCTATAGTCAATTGACGGCTACAGCGCGGATCTCCTTTTCCGGGACTACGTCTATTGACGTAGTCCCGTGCACGAGCGGCCTGCGCGCCCCCTGAGGGGCGCGTGGTGCGCTCTGTGATCGGCGAGTCTACGACACTCACCTGATCACCGATCCGTGCAAGGGGTCAATCCCGACCCCTTATCACGTGATCAGCTGTCAGCCAATGACAGCTGATCATGTGATATAACGGAGCCGGTAATCGGCTATTATTCCTCCTCGCGCTGCCAGCGCGAGGAGAAAAAAAAAAGCCGATCACCGGCGGCCGTGATCGGGACATCAGTCCCGATCATGGCCAGCACTGCTAGTGCCCACCTGCAACCCTGTCAGTGCCCACCTGCCCCCTGCCAGTACAACAATAAAAAAAGTAAGTGCCCCCCGTCAGTGCCACCCAGCAGTGCCCACAGTGCCACCCAGCAGTGCCCACAGTGCCACCCAGCAGTGCCCACAATCTGCCTTAACAAAGGTGCTGCACCCGTGCCACATATCCGTGCCCATCAGTGTCATCTACCAGTGCCCAGCAGTGCCGCCCATCAGTGCCTAGCAGTGCCACCTATCAGTGCCACCTATCAGTCCCATCTATCAGTGGTACCTATCAGTGCCCATCCGTGCCACCCATCCGTGCCACCCATCCGTGCCATCTTATGTGCCCATCTTTGCCCATCAGTGCCGCCTTATCTGTGCCCATCGGTGCTGCCTTATCTGTGCCTATTTGTGCCGCCTTAACTATGCCTATCAGTGCCCACCAGTGCAGCCTATCAGTGCCCACCAATGCAGCCTATCAGTGCCCACCAATGCAGCCCATCAGTGCAGTCTATCAGTGCCGCCTCATCAGCGCACTTCAATGAAGGAGAAAAATGACCCGTTTGCAAAATTTTATAACAAACTTTTAAACATGATTTTTTTTTTTTTGCATCTTTTTTTGTTTGTTTAGCAAAAAATAAAACTCCGAGCTGTAATTAAATACCACCAAAAGAAAGCTCTATTTGTGGGAAAAAAATGATAAAAATTTCATTTGGGTACAGTGTTGTATGACCGCGCAATTGTCATTCAAAGTGCATCAGCGCTGAAAGCTGAAAATTGCTCTGGGACTGAGGGGGGTTTAAGTGCCCAGTAAGCAAGTGGTTAAAGGAGTTGTAAAGGTAAATATTTTTTCACCTTAATGCATTCTAACATCTGACAGTGCCGGCACCCCCCAGTCCCCCCGTTTTACTTACCTGACCCCTCGAATGTCCCGCGCTCGCCCCCGACGTCCTCTTCGCCTCTCAGCCTGGCTGCTGATTGGCTGGAGTGGATGGATTGAAAGCAGCGCATCCATTGTCTCGCGCTGCTGTCAATCACATCCAATGACGTGGAGCGCAGGGGGCAATGGGCCGAGTGATACAGCGAGCAGCTATAGCCGCCGGCTGCATCACAGGAGCGCGCCCGCAAGTGCTTCTCACCATGCGAGGGAGCTCGCATGAACGTGAGAAGTACTTGCGGGAGGAAGCAGAGACAGCTGCCGAGGGACCCCAGAAGAGCAGGTTTGGGGCCACTCTGTACAAAATGAGCTGCACAGTGGAGGTAAGTATAACATGTTTGGTATTTAAAAAAAAAAAATAAAAAAAAAATAACTTTACAATCCCTTTAAGCAGTATCCTGAAAATGTTTATTTTGTTTTGAGTTCCTCCTGAAAAACAGCAGTGCATTTCTTGGTATATGAGGTTGCCTGAGCACGCCTATGCCTATAGCCTAATAGCTGTAAGTCGGAGAGGCACTGCTGGTCTCGTAAGATTTGGTGATGTCGCTGCTATGCTGCTCCCTGTTCTCTATGCTGGAGTAGAAGCTGTACTTATGAACCTGCTGTGCAAGAATCTCCCTGCTTCTGCCTCCATTTTGTGGCACTGTTTTCTACCACCTTTGCTGATGCTTATCAATACCCCACCAGTCATCTGGGGAAGCACTGACATGATGAAAGAAGCCCTGTGCCTACCAAGATGGCCACTATGGCACAGAAAAACAGTACAGAATGGGGCATGGTAATTCAGTAATGGGAAGACCAGCTGCATGGGGACTACTAGCAATACTGGTGACTAGTCCTTAGCTCTCAGTTTGAATGCTTAGGCACAACTTACACGGTTGAGGTCCTCTTTAGTGAAACAAGAATGGGTAAATACGGACATGTCTGTGATTTTTATATTGTCTGTTATTTTAATACCTGGAATGGTACAGGTTTGTTTTTAAAGAAGACGTGCCAAAGCTACTGAATATGTGGGCTTCCATTTCTGACCTTGTGCCTTTAACGGCTTGCTCATTTTAGTTCAAATCAGCTATACATTTCAACTGCATACATTATGGCGGACACATCTGACATTTTTGGGACCATTGTCATTTACACAGCAATCAGTGCTATACAAATGCACTGATTCCTGTGTGAATGACACTGGCAGTAAAGGGGTTAACCACTAGGGGGGCAGGGTAAGCGTTAAGAGTGCCCTGAGGTGTGTTTCTAACTGTGGGGAGCGTGGCTACGTGTGACACGTCACTGATCTCTGCTCCCAATGACAGGGAGCTTTGGTCAGTGACACTGTCACTAGGCAGAACGGGGGGAGATGCTTGTTTACATTACCATCTCCCCGTTCTTCCTCCCCATGAGACGATCACGGGTATCCCCGTGGTGGTAGAGTCCGTGGGACCCGCGACCCGACTCACGGAGGTCCCGGCGGCGCGCAAGCCCTGCCGTCGGTGCGCACGCGTTGGAATGGCGGAAAATTTAAAGGGACATACCTGTACACCCATTTGAAAGAAGTTTTGTTTCAGGAAAACTCTGGCTCTAAAGAAAACCACGGGCAAGACTTTGCATGCCTTTTATTTGGATGTATCTGAATGTATTTAGACGATTAAGGCCTCATGCACACGCTCACTTACAGGCTGAAAAGTCCTCTTGCGTAAAACTCCCAATGCTTTCCCGAGCCCAAGAGCTGCAGGTGACGTGTTCAGCTACCCATACAAGCAAATGCCTGTATGTGGCCACAGTTGTGAAAACACAGATGGACAGGGGTGTTCAGGGAAATACATCACTCATATGTGTGGGTACACGCCTTTGCACAGGAACATTGGCGTTTACATGAGAGCAGCCGCATACAGCCATTCACTTGTACAGGTGGTTGTAAGCGCCAATGAAAATATAAACATAAAAAGAATTACTCCTGCGCTCGTGAAGGCGTTGTTAGTATAGGGTAGTAGTACTTTCAAAGGAAGGAAAATAAAAGATGATCATGCGTGTCCCTCTGCCTAAACTGACCAGGGGTGGTCCGAAGAAGGCCAAGTGGAAAAAAGAGGTGAAAGGCACGTGATCTGATGCTTGGATCAAGATGATACAGTTTATTCATATACAAAATGGATAAATGCATATAAAAAGTGTCTACGTATTTATAAAAACGGGGTTACAAAATATACACATTAAAAATTAGAAATTAGACATGCCCATACAGGGGCAAGTGCTCAAAGGTGGGCTGACAGGTTTCGAAGAGTTCCCTCTTCATCAGAGCCTTGAAGAAAAGAAGTCTGTACAATATGGACCAATGTAAAAAAGGAGTGGTTAGTTGGGAGGTGTATCACATGGTAAGTGATGGCTTCTCCTTGGCTCTAGAGCTGTCCATATCCCAGCGCTCTATATAGAGTAGAGAGATATGTTTTGTATGTTTTTTTTATGGGGATTCCATATATGTCTGACAATTGTACCTTCATTAGAGATTATATAGAAATTGAAGCCTGCATGCATCAGTTTAAGAACAAGAGGCAGTTACTTCTGTGGGGGTTATAAGTGCCTCTTATCAGAGTGTTGCCTTGTGCTGTAAAGAATGTTGTAACTGTCTCAAACTATCATCTTGATCCAAGAGTCAGATCACGCACCTTCCACCTCTTTTTTCCACTTGGTTGTACATGCCACCTCTTGCTCCCTGGGTGCAGAAGAGAGCCGGGAATCTAAGGGCCCGTACACACTCTCAGAAAATCTGAAGTTAAATTTTCGTCCGATGAACGCTCTGCCGATTTTATGATCGTTAGTATGCTGCTTTTGAAGCCGATTACAAATTTTCGGCAGACAAGAACTGGTTGTGCAGGCTCCAAAATTTTTGTCTGATGTGACCACAACGTCTGATTTTCTTTTGATTGGTACAGTTATCGGCCCAAAAAATAAATCTGAAGAGCAAGACTAGGCATGCTCAGAAATGAAAGAATGCATACAAAACAATTCAAAACATTACGTCACTTCTGACGTTGAATTCGGTCTTACGAAAATTTTCTGATGGTGAGTTCCCTCTTCACTTTCAATTTGAGACTAACATGCAACAAAAAACTGACGAAAACTCATCCAATAATCTGACCGTGTGTACAAGGCTTTACGCTAGGGGACTTTTCAACCTGTAACGTCCATGGTCATCAGTCTTTAACCACTTACAGACCGGACCATTTTGCTGGTCAAAGACCAGACCACTTTTTGTGATTCGGCACTGCGTCGCTTTAACTGACAAGTGTGCGGTTGTGCGACGTGTCTCCCGAAAAAAATTTATATCCTTTTTTTCCCACAAATAGAGCTTTCTTTTGGTGGTATTTGATCGCCCCTGCGGTTTTTATTTTTTGCGCTATAAACAAAATTAGAGCGACAATTTTGAAAAAAACGCATTATTTTTTACTTTTTGTTATAATAAATATCCCCCAAAATTATATAAAAAAGCATTTTTTTCCCTCGGTTTAGGCTGATACGTATTCTTCTACATATTTTTGGTAAAAAAAATCGCAATAAGCGATTGATTGGTTTGCGCAAAAGTTATAGCGTTTACAAAAAAGGGGATAGTTTTATGGCATTTTTATTAATAATTTATTTTTATTTTTTTGCTAGTAATGGTGGCAAACAGCGATTTTTATTGTGACTGCGACACATTTTTGGGACCATTGTCAGTTATACAGCAATCACTGCTATATAAATGCAGTGATTCCTGTATAAATGACACTGGCAGTGAAGGGGTTAACCAGTGGGTGGCAGTGTAGGGGTTAAGTGTTCCTAGGGGTGTGTTACTAACTGTGGGGGGTTGGGCTTTCATTTAGTGAACACTGATCTCTACTCCAATCACAAAGAGCAGAGATCAGCGTCACTAGTTGCTAGGCAGAATGGAGAAATGCTGTTTACAATGGCATTTCTCCATTCAGCCGTCCCGTGAGACGATCGCGGGTATGCCCGTGGCGATCAAGTCCGCAGGACCCACGTCCGGACTCACGGGGGTCCCGACCGGCACGCGAGCGCGCCGTGATGGCAGGACGGCATTGAAGATTGGACGTACCTGTACGCCAATATGCCTGCCCGTGCCATTCTGCTGACGTACATCGGTGTGCGCTGGTCGGGAACCGGTTAAACTGAGGCTTCACTTTACCTTTAAGGCCCCATTTACACCTGAGCATTTTGTAGCTTGAAGCCTGAAGATCCAAAACGCAAGAGGGGAAAAAAATCTTTTATTCTCTATGCAGATGGTTCACATCGCAACTCCAAAACGCCTGAAGCTCAGACAAGTTCTGGAACTTTTTTTGTACAAAATCGCAGCAAAAATGTGGTAAAAATGCGTCAAAATTACACGACTTTGTGCCTGTGAATGGGTACTAAAGGATACTGTGGGGTTGACCGATGCACCATACAGGGATGGATGCGGCTCACTCTGTGTTAGAGAAGAACGCACACAAAGAAAACTCACTCTTAAAATATTCTGCATTCTTTATTGTTTTATTTCACCTTCCAAAATCACTTAATGTACTTACAGATTTTATTATGGCACTATTATTACTATTATTTCACCTACCCGTCACAGAGTCTAGAAAATATCAACAACAAAAACCATCAATCCAAGCTCATGTCTTCTGCAGAATACAAAGCCAAGTATCAGAGTGACAGTACAATACAATCTGTGGATATGCAGTAATGAGAACATTGTAGTGTGTATGGGAGTTGTATTTGTGTCTGTTATAAAATGACTGAAGAATACGGATGGCGAATTCCAAGATCAAATCCTTCTTCCTGCAGAGGAAAGAGCAAGAGGTACATGAATTTATTTTGCTAAATTGCAAGTCAGGGAACTTACAGACAAGCTGGATAAATAACAATACAAACAATAGTAATAGTTGTACATACTGTATACATAAAATAACAAATTTTAAACGCTACGTATATGGATATGGTATGCATTGTATATCTGCATTTAGAGGTGGTTGTTTAAGAGGCTAGGGGGATATATTAACAAAAATATATTGTGGAGTTAAAGAGGAGCTGCAGTCTGCTCACATAATTTGTAATAAAAACATCTTCGCCATTCTGGAGCTTCCCTCCAACGACTTTGCATGTTATTTTATATATACTCTGATTCTGTACTTGCCAAATATGCTGTAGAAATCTCCCTCCAATGAGTGTGGCTGCATCCATTTTAACTGTGGGCAACTGAAGCTGCTGCCTGTTCGCTTCCTTGATTTACACAGAGGCACACCTCCAGCTCTGCAGCTCTTATTGGGCCTCTTATGACTCATGCCCCTCCCTTCCTGGCAAACCTTTACAAGTGTGTATTTGTATTGAGAGAACTGTACACGATGCCTTAAGCCTAGGCTTTCTACCAGACAAGAAACAGAAAGTGGGCTTATAAGGTATTCACTGGCAGAAATTTTTTTTTAACTATCCAAAGTTAAAACAACAAGGGCAGAAGATTTAATAGCTGGAAAGTTGAAATAATGGCTGAAGGTCCGCTTTTAACTATAATGATTATTTTTGAGGCTGGGTTCACTTTTAGTGTGGACGCAGCTCACAGCAGGAGTCCGGTGCATCCCTGTTCTCCGTTTCAGGGACAAATTGAGCCAGAATTTTTGCCTGCATTCGCACCCAAAACAAAGCCAAAGACGCACAGGACCCATGTGAAATCTGCTCCGCCACCACAGAGATATGTGAACCGGCTCCCTTGGGAGCTGGGCACACTCTCTTGTCATGCAAATTGGATGCGAGGAAAGCCGCATCCAATTCACACTTGTGTGAACCCGGACCAAATGGTTTCTAAAAATATTTTTTTGTATATGTATTAAGAAAGATATTAGATTCCCCCAGGGATTTTTTTATGCAGCAAAGGATAAGTCAAATAGAAAAATTGTTATAAAATTCATGAGTTTGTTACAAAATTCAAAACCAACGTAGAGCTTAAAATATGAGCTCTGGTAATATTGGAACCCCAATATGACACAAACAAACTGTAACCCCGTGATAACTGTGATAACCCCGATAGAGGCAGGTATTGACTTTTATACAAGGAATCAATTCATCAGTGTTGATTCTGCCAACAAATGCCTCTAAAGAATGGGATCAATACTGAGGACATTTCTTGTCTGTCTTTATCAGGGTTATCGCTGTTTTTTTGTGTCATATTTTAAGCTATAAATTGGTTTAAATTTTTGTAACAATAAAATCATGTATAATATCATATCATATCAATATCATCATTGTCCCCCCTATACATTGTAAAATGCTGCGTAGACTGTTGGCACTGTATAAATCGCGTATAATAATAATTTTATATATATATATATATATATATATATATATATATATATATATATATATATATATATATATATATATATATGATATATATAATCATATTATTATAATATATATATATATATATATATATATATATATATTTTTTTTTTTTTATTATATAAACATATAATATCATGTATAACAATGTTTGCATTTGTTTGACTTATCCTTTGATGTATAAAAAAAAAAACCCTGTGGGAATGCAGTTTTCTTTTTTGCACAGTGTACCATTTGGGGTGAGTAGCATTACCTTGTGGGCCTTCATTTTTTTGTATATGTAATATAGGTCAAGTCTATGATTTTAAGATACGCTCTCTGACTCCTATATCTAATGGATTATTGTATTTTTAAATATGATCAATTCGGAATGTGGTGCTCTGGTCACCCCTCTTATTATAAAATGTATATATTTTTTTAACACAATCGTTTGGAGTATTTTTTTAACAATAAGCCGCTGATTTTTGTCTTGCAGTCAGTAGGGTTCCTGGTCACTGGCCATTATAACATACCACTGAGTGATGCCGTGTAGTGGGTACATTCCCAATACTGAACAAATCCCCCCCCCCCCCCCCCCCCACTTGTGTATGGCTCACACCCAATACATTGGGCAGACTCATTCCCACCACTCTCCTTATCTCATGTTTTATGGCCATCGTAGACGGCTCACATTAATTCCCCTAGTACTGTGTTGGACCCAAGAAGACGGCTGTGTTCCTGGACCCAATAAAACCTGCTTGTAAACGTGACAGTTACGGCACTTTATAGCACGACCCAACTGAGCTCTACTGACAGCTGTCTAGATTTACACGAGAAGACGATGCCAAGCTTCCACTGACTACAATCCTGTATCCGGCCATACTGCCAGCTGTCACAGGGAAGGGTATACCTCCAAGAACCACAAGATGTCTTTTTCCTTTAAAGACACAGAGTAAGCAGGCAGATATGTTCTCAGTGATCCTTGAAATGTAATCCATGGCTTCTGGACGGGTTATTTTTACCAGTTATGGTTCTTTAAACACATTGATGATTACAGAGCCCAAATAATATACGTAGATATAATAAGTCTGTCTTGTGTTCACATGCCTAGTGGAAAGCACTACACAGAAACGGAACATTCATGCATCCTACAATGTAAGGACAGATCAGAGATATACAGCCCCTTTAGAGGGCCCTCCCTTCCTGGATCCTTTTAGTTATAATTATAATAGAGCTTGTGTTCAGATTTTTAAACAGGAAGTTCTACATAAAAAATAAAAGTATAACTAAAGCCAAAACCTTTTTTTACAGTTTTGGATGGAGAGGAGATGGATCAGAACGTAAGGTTTTCATTGCTGCTTGTGCCCCTGTTAGGGAGATTCACCTTCTGTATTCGTCCTCTTTACCGTTATTGACGAAAGTGAAGGAAAATAACAAATTTTGGGTTGTTCCCATAACAGGAAATTAGAGAAAATCCTCCAATTCGGGACACTAGTTCTGGTGATCCTGGAGACAAACAGGGATTCTCTTGCATTGGGGGGATTTCTTCCTCCTTGTTTGGCTATGGGCATAAAGGGAAGAGAAATCTACCCAATAGGTATAAAGATGGCTAAAAAAACTTACAGGGGTCATAACCATCCCTCACTCTATCTAAAATTGAAAAAAAGGAAGTTTTGCCTTTAGTTCCAGTTTAACAATGTTACCCTATTACAATGTAGGGACAGATCAGAGATATATGGCCCCTGTAGAGTGCCCTTAGGACACCTCCCTGCCAGAATCCCTCCAGTCATAATTATGTGATGAGATGTAATGACTAAGTGCTAACGCTTGTGCGAAACGCGTCTACCTTTTTGTCCCCTGCTCCATCTGTCAACCACTTGCTATATGAAAGTTCAATAAAAGGATTTTTGGAAGTGCAGTCCTCCGGAATAATTTCCTTAGGTTACACAGCATGTGAGCTGGGCTAGCACCTGACTAGTGTGTGTGGGGATTAACCAGAGGCTCACTCACCTGGAGCGGCTTTTCTTGCCTTTAGTTCTAGTTTAACAATGGTACCCTATTACAATTTAGGGACAGATCAGAGATATATGGCCCCTGTAGAGTGCCCTTAGGACACCTCCCTGCCAGAATCCCTCCAGTTATAATTACAATAGAGCTGTCTTGTGTTCAGATTTTTAGAAGGAAGTTCTACATAAAAAATAAAGTATAACTGAAGACAAAACCTTTTTTCAGTTTTGGATTGGGAGGAGAGGGATTAGAACGTCAGGTTTTCATTGCTGTCAGGGAGATTTACCCTATTTGTCCTCTTTACTGTTATTGCGGAACGTGAAGGAAAATCACAAATTGTGGGTTGTTCCCATAACAGGAAATAAGGTAAAATCTAATTGGGTACACTAGTTCTGGTGACCCTGGAGACAAAACAGGGATTCTCTTACTTTGGGGGATTTCTTCTTCCTTCTTGTTTGGCTATGGACAGTGAAGGGAAATCTACCCAATGGGTACACAGATAGCACACAAGGGTTATAACCATCCCTTACTCTATCGCAAATGGAAAAAAATAAAGTTTCTTTCAGTTTAACAATGGTGCCATATTACAATGTAAGGACAGATCAGAGACATACATTTCCCCATAGAGCACCCTCGGGACACCTCCCTGCATGGATCCTTCCAGTTAGAGTTATTAGGGCCTGTTTCTGTGAGATTGGGCTTGTGTCGATGCCATCAGTTTAACATTAATTTGCAATAATAGATTAATTGGATGCATTGGATCTGCAGTTGACCTGCTTCTCGCATGCATTTGACCTGCTTCAAGCAGGTTTTGCAATCCTATCCATTTGCATGGGACTGCGAACCCCATGTGACCTGAACAAAAGCCCATCAACACAGACCATTATAAAGCTGTCTAGTGTTTAGATCCCTAGTAGGAACCTCTACCTGAACACTGAACATTGATACCATATCAGAGTGTAAGGACAAATTATAGATGTACAGCCCCCATAAAGCACCCAAAGGACACCTACCTGCCAGCCACCATCCAGTCATTTACTGGGGAACTGTAGAAGAAAACAGAAATCATTATTTACAAGATTAAAAGCTTTGTTAGGGTAATTCCAACTCCACAGGCCTAAGTCATATTCCTCCCCAAAATTCCAATGGGACAATCCCATCCCGACCCGTCTCTTGCTGTTTATAGTACTATTAAAGGGTTAGCTCACCTTTATAAAAAACAAAAACAAAAAAAAAAAAAAATACTCTATGCAGTCCACAAACGCCATAATTCTAAACAAATCTATTCCAACAATCTAAAAATCTGCATTTGTGCGCCTCCCATACCAACAGACCATTTGTGCATGGAGTGAAGTCTGCCTCAAACAGTTAATTTAACAATGCTGATCGTTTTACAGCTCTGCACTGTTCTCTTTTCTAGGGTGGACCAGGCCAGCTGTTAGGGCGAGAGCCCTCTAGAAGTAAAAAAGTGAGTGCTGTCCTCCTTCTGAGCCCCACACATGCACATCATGCTGTGATGGGAGACAGAGCATTGCAGCTGCTGATGTAATATACCACAATAAGAGATAATGCTGCACATGCGCAAGGCTCAGAAGGACGGCGCTCGCTCTTGTACCACTATGGGGCACTCATTTTAATAACTGGTCCTTCCTAGAAAAGAGGACAGAATGGAGCTGTGAAAACTATCAGAAGCATTTGCAGGTTTCGCTCTGTAAGGAAATTAAACTAATCCTATTTTTAAAGATATGCATTTATGCTCCTTCCATACCTGTAGGCTAATTAGCCTACAGGTATGGAAGGAACATAAATGCATATCTTTAAAATAGAATTAGTTTAATGTTATGGAATGGTGTTCATGGACTGCATAGGTGGACTAACACTTTGTCATTGTCACCAATACAGACTCCTACTCTCTGAGATAAAGCATCATTTAAAAAGTATTTCAACTCAAAAACAAAAATGTAATATATTGCAGCTTACTATTCCTTAGATGTTATGGCTGCATTTTTTTTTCTTTTTTTCAAGATTTTTTTTATTTACACCTGATGATTTGGCCAATAATACACTTTCAGTCTTAGGGTGACAGAACTAACATACTGCACTCTAACTTGCCCCTTTTTGCCCCTTGCTTCATTTTGTTACTGTTTGCCTAATTTCCTGACTGCAGGGCTAACCTACATACCCAGAGCTAAACATGGGCAACTCAATGTTTCCTTAACAGAGGAAAGTGACCACCAAACTGTTCCTATTAGACAGGTGATTAATGGATCATCACAGCTTAGCTTCCGGGGTGGGGCTTTGCTCCCTAAGTTGCAGCATTTGCATTTATGGACAAATGTGTGTTAATTCTATGTATCAACAACAGACATGTGCCCACCACTTGACAACAAACTAGCCAATAGTATTTAGATTGTCTCAAGAGAAATATCAGCAAATGAATTGGAGGACCTGATTTGATTCCTTCCACCAAGAACTGTTCTCATTTTAGAAAGATTGATCCGCGAGGTTGATTGCATTTAAAATAGAATTTCTATGTTTCACATATTAGTCCTACTTGTATAAGGGGTATTATCAAAGTGTAATTCTTGGCCAAAACCAAGCAGGTTGACATTCTGTGAAATGGCCACACTTCCAAAGTAGTAGTAGTTCAATGGAAGTACATAATATTACTTAAGGATGGTTTAGTCCAGTCCAATGTTTATGGTCTTATGGTAAAAGTATGGGTTGATGTGAATATTTACGGAGAAATGCTTGCAGACAGATTATATATCCAAAACTCACCTCGGACTTCCAGTCTGCATTCAGTCTCTGCTGCTCCATGTTCATTCACAGCTTTACAAGTGTAGACACCTCCATCGAAGGGGCTAGGCTTTCTCAATTCTAGGGTCAGTACTCCTTGCTTACTGAAAGACCTGTAACGAGCCTCTCCAGACAGGTCCATCTTGTTCTTGTACCAAGTAACCTTGGGCTGTAGAAAGTCAACAGATGGTAGAAAAGGTCAGGAATTGTGAGAATTATTTTACATCTCTTATAAAGTAGCAAAGAAACTAATAAAAAATGATAAAAATACTCTTTGGGTATGAACATCTTTTTTAATTAAACACTTATAATGATTCCAACATAGGAATGCTGACAAAACCAAAACAAGTCACCAATAGAGGTACATTCAGGTGGTGGGAATGTAACAGTTATACAAAGGAAAGCTAAACTCTGTGTATTCTGGCATTCAATAAACTTTATTGTTCAGTATGGAATATGTGGAGTGCAGCTTTCATTTGCATGACTGTCTGAATTAACAGGTTGTTTTGAGGTTGGTCTGCACCCACAAGGGAGCACAGAACAAATTTCTTGGCCCATTTTCAACACCATCCTCTGTGATATTCTGGCCCAAACAAAATATCTCTATCATTTTCTCTCTCTTTCAGTTCTATAGTATTGTATTAGTATTTCATATTTTAATTACCAATGTTTTTTTTTGTTTTTTTTTATTGATAGCTAGTCAAGCTACAATCTAAAAATGTGTTAACAACAGGAGTAGTCAAAACTAACAAATGATCAGTATCAGTATAAGTAAAAGGTAATGGAAAGCAAAAAAAACTTTTTCCCTTTGTGAGCTTGGGGCTTGTCTTGGTGGTAATTATAAAGTATGCTAGGCTGGTATTACAGTTGTCTCCTTAGGGTTAACTGGGCCCCACTTTGTGTGGATTTGGTGTAATGTATCTTGTGTAATGCTGGCCATATCTTCCTTTATTAGAAGTGTGTTCATCCTCTGATTTATTTGATCAATTGGGATATGCATTAATATGCCACTTCAGGGCTATTACCCATTGCGTTACACCGAGAAGCATGTTGGTCTCTCTCTCTCTCTCTCTCTCTCTCTCTCTCTCTCTCTCTCTCTCTCTCTCTCTCTCTCTCTCTCTCTCTCTCTATATATATATATATATATATATATATATATATATATATATATATATACCAGTAATCATTGCATTTGTTAATCTTTTGTTGTTTCAGTCCTTGGTTAGATACACTAGTCTAGGCTTCTCTTTGCCCAGTCTTTGACACTTGTCCTTGTGGATACTTTCTGGGGAGGTTACAATACCCTTCCTGTGTCTGGTCTGGCATCTCCTCCTAGGTACACTTGTCTGTTACAGTTCATGATAGAACATCTTTGCAGAATGTTCACAGCACCTCAACTGATACCTTTGTTCAAAGAAGTAGCAATTCCAGGGCGGCCATGCTCCTACTCTAATTGAGGACCAAAAAATCGAACTTCCCCCCATCATAACCTGTAACCTTTGTTTTATCTGTAATTACCTACAGCTAATAAACGTGTGTGAGGACACAGTCATAGATTGATTGGGTTTGCACAAGCCTTGTCTAATGCCTCAGCACACACTTCCCACCATTAATTGGTACAGTGTCCACCAAGATGTAGCTGTTGGCCAATCGATTTATTAATGTTGTGCTAATGTTTTCCATAAATCCATAAACAATGTCTACGTATCTAAGCCACTTCACAGAAGGTTCAATTTCCTTATTCACTCAGAAACTTCTCTCCACTCATTTCCAACACAATACTTTTATTGTATAGTACAACCAGGGTTTGATGTCCATCACTGGAGCCCAAGGACACAGCTTTTGGCACCCTAATGCCGCGTACACACGATCAAACAAGCGGGTGGAAAAGTCCGGCAAACTCAAGTCCGCCAAACAATCCCCCCGTGTGTAGCCTCCGGCATACTTTTTTGACCCGAAAGTACAGCGGACTTAGAATGTAGTTTTGCACTCCAATCTTCTCGCCGGACTCGCATTTCGGTGGACAATCCGGCCGTGTGTATGCCAGTCCGCCGTACTTTTGAAATGAACGGACTTTTCCCGCCCGGAGAAAAGTCCGCTCATTTTGAGCGGGTCTCCAGGTAGGCGGGGCCCGCAAAGGAGACGTCGCTGGCCCCGCCACCTGGTATGGATTTAAAGGGGAACCCCAACGCCGAAAAAAAACGGCGTGGGGGTCCCCCCAAAGTCCACAACAGACCCTTGTCCGAGCACGCTACCCGGCCGGCCAGAAAAGGAGGGGCGAGCGAGCGCCCCCCCCTGAGCCGTACCAGGCCGGGTGCCCTCAACATGGGGGGTGCCTTGGGGAAGGGGGGGCCGCGCGGTCCCCCCACCCCAAAGCACCTTGTCCCCATGTTGATGAGGACAAGGGCCTCTTCCCGACAACCCTGGCTGTTGGTTGTCAGGGTCTGCGGGCGGGGGGCTTATTGGAATCCGGGAGCCCCCTTCAATAAGGGGGCCCCCGGATACCGCCCCCCACCCTATGTGAATGAGTATGGGGTACAATGTACCCCTACCCATTCACCTGTAAAATAAAGTACAAAAAAAACACAACACATAAGATAAAATAATTTATTGCACAGCTCCGGGGGTCTTCCGTCTTCGGGGGTCTTCTCGCCAGACTCCTCCGCTATCTTCTTGTAGCTCTTTTACTAGCGGAGGAGTCCGGCTTTCTTCCTCGCCGCCGCCCTCTTCTTCCGACTTTGGGGGTCTTGTCCCCCTCTTCGGTTCGGGTCTTCTGTCGCCGCCGCCTTCCGTTCTTCTTCTTCTTCTTCTTCTCCTGGAGATGTTGACTCGACGTCCTCTCCGGCCGCAATGCCAGGGACGCGCTGCGCTGCGACTTATATAGGGACAAGGGGCGGTGTCACATGGGTTGGTCACATGGGTTGATGTCACATGGCGACAGTCCCAGCATCCTCCGGGACTGTGACATCGTAAGGGGGCGGGGTCACCATGTGACACCAACCCATGTGACATCAACCCATGTGACACCGCCCCTTGTCCCTATATAAGTCGCAGCGCAGCGCGTCCCTGGCATTGCGGCCGGAGAGAACGTCGAGTCAACATCTCCAGGAGAAGAAGAAGAAGAACGGAAGGCGGCGGCAGCAACAGAAGACCGGGCCACCGCCTGTAAAAGAGCTAGAAGAAGGCGCGGTGGCCCGGCAGAAGAACCGAAGAGGGGGACAAGACCCCCGAAGTCGGAAGAAGAGGGCGGCGGCGAGGAAGAAAGCCGGGCTCCTCCGCTAGTAAAAGAGCTACAAGAAGATAGCGGAGGAGTCCGGCGAGAAGACCCTCGAAGACGGAAGACCCCCGGAGCTGTGCAATAAATTATTTTATCTTGTGTGTTGTGTTTTTTTTGTACTTTATTTTACAGGTGAATGGGTAGGGGTACATTGTACCCCATACTCATTCACATAGGGTGGGGGGCCGGTATCCGGGGGCCCCCTTATTGAAGGGGTCTCCCGGATTCCGATAAGCCCCCCGCCCGCAGACCCCGACAACCAACGGTCAGGGTTGTCGGGAAGAGGCCCTTGTCCTCATCAACATGGGGACAAGGTGCTTTGGGGTGGGGGGGGCGCGCGGCCCCCCCTTCCCCAAGGCACCCCCCATGTTGAGGGCACGCGGCCTGGTACGGCTTAGGAGGGGGGGCGCTCGCTCGCCCCTCCTTTCCTGGCCGGCCGGGTAGTGTGCTCGGACAAGGGTCTGTTGTGGACTTTGGGGGGACCCCCACGCTGATCTTTTTTGGCGTTAGGGTTCCCCTTTAAGTCCATACCAGGTGGCGGGGCCAGCGAAGTCTCCTTCGCGGGCCCCGCCTACCTGGAGACCCGCTCGAAATGAGCGGACTTTCCTCCGCGTGCGTGGGCGAGTCCGTTCAGTAGGGCGGATAGTACGGCGGACTTAGTACGCCGTATTAGTCCGCTGAAAAAGTGCCGTGTGTGGGCAAGTAGCCTGTTCGGAAAGTCCGATGGACAGTCTGGCGGGAAGTCAGCCAGACTAAGTACGTCGGATAGACGGCTCTAAGTACGTTGGACAAACGGCTACGTGTGTACACGGCTTAAGTAACACCCTTCTGTTGGATGACCTTTTTTTCCTGGCCCTAACCTGACTTAGAATATTGTAATACTGAGTAAATAAATTTACATGGGATGGCTGCCCCCACTGATGATGGAGATCAGCCAATTAATACAGGGAAAAGCTGCCTCTGTCTCTGCAGCCTATAGTACAAGACTACAGTGCATGACAGTAAAATTCAGCTCTCATTATAACGTACAAAATAAAGGCTGTCCCTGACACTCTAGGAAGTGGCTTGGTCAGCTATGAATCTTCAACATTACAGAACAATTTCAGTATCTTTTACTGCAACCTTTAACCTTTTTCAAGACATAGGAGCCCTTGAAATAACTTTCCTGTCTCAGGGAACCCCTGATAAAAATTACCACATCTACAACTCGGGATACATTAGTATGATGGTCAGTGGGAAGAATGCTCCTTACACTTGTGGTCATTGGGAAGACTTATCCCCTTAGACATAGCTAATAAGATCAGTGGTGTCAGTGGAAACATATCTGAGAATCAGAAATTGTTCATTGCGCAAGAAACCCCTAGCAACCTCTGGAGGAACCCTAGGGTTCCATGGAACTCTGCCTGAGAAAACCTGTTCTTACTTAGTACCTGAACAACTTGCAAAAAATGTACCTGGGCCCCTAATCTTCCTGTTTCCAGGGTTGTGGGCAGGTGGGGACAGCCCTTCACATATGGCGGACCTGTCCTAAAGTCAGACACTTCTGGATGCAGGTCCATTCATTAATTTATTGTGCAACCACAGTCATGTCAAGATGCCCAGATAGCATTGTTAAATTAACTGGTTGAAAATATCCCCAGAATCACACAAACTGATTTATTTTATAATTTCGGTGACCAAAATCGCAATAGCCAGCCACTGCGTAGAAAAGTCCAATGGTGGATCTCACCATTGTTGAAATGTAAGCTGACCTGGATTATGCTTCACGAAAAGATGTGAGTGTCTTAAGAGATAAACAATTACTATTTGAAAAAAACATGGAACCCCTGGCTCTCTTATTTACAGATACTGAATTACTAGAGGTGATCTCCTTGACAAGATGGCATTGGACTCCCGGATCGATCCCTGGAAGGACATTTCCTGTTCCCCTTCTCTTCTTTTCCTGCTTTTGCTCTTTTGAGAATTTCTTTCAAAATTGCTCTCAATAATGACAACGGCCCTATATTCTGCCTTCTGGTCCTATCGGTTGTTTATCATATATGTTGCATCACAGTACAGAATCTGTTATAACTTTGAATTTACATTGTTAATAATACCTTTGTTGGGGACACTCTGGGTTTGTACCCCTGGGTTAGTCCCTTGCTTCTGGACCACTCCTGGAAAAAGGTCATATTTGCTGGACTGTGCGGTTGAAGCACAGGTGCAGGATGGCCTGCCTCCTCTGCATAGAGCCTCAGGCGGTCCTCATTGTAGTTCATTTGTTTGTTTTTCCCTCTTTTTATATTATGTTTTCTTTTCCTTTTGAGTCAAGACTGGCCGTTAACGGTTGTGAGTACTACCAGATGGAGATATGGGACTATATTGGCATCCCTCGAAATTTAATATTACTGTATGCTTTTACCATTCTTGATAGTCTACTCTCAACCATCTAAAAACGCTTATTATGTTGTAATACTCTATTTTGTAAAACTAATAAAAACGATTGAAAGACAAACCCTGTTCTACTAGATAAAGGCAAAAAAAATAGTTTTCTATAAGAAATACGGTACATTTTTGCATATATTATTTAATCAATATATAAGCCACTGGTATCCAAGTCTGTGTATTTACTGTATATAAACAAGACAAAGCTCTTACCTTGGGTGTCCCACGTATAGAACAGCTGAGGGTTGCATTGTATCCTGCAACTACAGAACGGTTCACAAGTGGATGCGTAATCTTGGGGGCCTCCTCAAACTCATGATCTTTGTAATTGGGGGGTTTATATTCAGTGCCTGGGGAAAGGAAGTAAAAATAAAAGCATATTATTAGCAAGCTAAGATGCCCTTCTGTACCTACACCAGATATATTTTCTTCTAATGGAAGACTAGATTAGTTTCATGCAATGAGCTAGGAAATGTAAAACACAGGATACAGCATACGATCTGGAAAACATTGCAGAAGTTCTTCAATGGAAACATAAGGTGGAACCCTAGAACAAGCATTGCTTCACTGTGTGATCCCTCCTGGCAGGCCTTTTTTTTATATGATGTGAAAGATGATTTTACGCTAAGTAAATAGATACCTAACATGTCACTCTTTAAAATTGCACACGCTTGTGGACTGGTGGCAACTTCAGTACTTATAAATCTCCATAGGCTTTCACATTTTTTAGAGTTACAGAGGAGGTCTACTGCTAGAATTATTGCTCTCGCTCTAACAATCGCGACGTATGTAACGTGTGTATCTGGCTCTGATACTTGCCAGTGCCTCACCAGCCCCTCACCGCACGTCCCTGCTCTATATCAAGCAACACAGCCAAGCTGGTGACCGGACTTCTTTTCTGTTGCAGTTAAGCAACACAACTTAGTCAAATCCCTGCCCTCAACCTGTGATGGAACAGAAGAAGCAACTGACAGCATCTCTCTGCTCTTTCCTCTTGGCAGCATATTCTTTGGCACTTGGTGAATGCAGGACACGGAATTGTCCCCAAGCGTACCTCCCAACCTTTTGAGATGGGAATGAGGGACACCTATTGGCAAAAGTATGTAGGCATAGGACCTACCCCCCTGCCACGCCCCCCGTAAAGGAGAATTGTATAAAAAATATTATTAAATTGCCTGCCTCCCACCAAGTGCTTTTTTATTTATTTTTTTACCACTACTTTTCCTTTTGCTCATTGGTATATCTTTTTACTCTCTCATGTACTAATAAAATGGATTAAGGATTATTGTAGTTGCCAGCTCTATCTTCTGAAATTGTGTTTACTTTTCCTTTATACTGGCTATTGAAATTTACAAATGCAGCAATTTAGAAATCAGGTGAAAGATTTAGCATTGACTGGAAAACACTATGTGCGAGATAAATAGTGCATTTTATATACAAACATAAAGATCATCCCAAAATGAGGGATAAATGAGAAGGAAATCAGGGACAGTAGGGAGCTATGCCCAAGTGCTGCCCCTCACTCACTCAAAAAGTGCTGTTAAATAGAGGATTACACCAGGCTGATACCAAGTCAAACTCCGACATTTAGACCAGATACATTTAAAATACATTTAGGGGCTATTTTTAAAGAAGTGAATATGACATTCACCAAACATTCACCACATGTGTATCTTCATGATCCATGTGTATTAATGTGAAGTGAATTATTCACCCGGTGAATGTCACATTAACAACTTTATACATTTTCTCCTAAATTGTTATTTTATAAATAAAAACGTACTTGTATTTATTGGCATTCTTAAAAGACACGTATGGCTAAAGCTTTTTTGGCCTGTTGTGGGTCATAGGAGTGCACCCATAGTTTGTGACTCAGAGTCAGCTAATAGCTGGCTGTTGTAGTATACCCCAGACGACGTAAATTTTATGACAAAGCGCGTGTCGGGTGGACAGGACGTGCTGACGTCATTGTGTTGAGATCTTCTGAGCGAACGGGCATTCGCAAGCCGGCCGGCTACCCATGCTATTTTAACACTATTTTGTAAGTGTAACTTTTAATTTTCTACATTAAATATTCATATCAGTATTACACTATGGGAAGTTCCCTTGTCTTTGTCTCTGAGTGATACCTATATTGTGAGTCCTTGGATTACCCCACCACCGGTTCACTGGCTGCAGTGTGTTCCAGTATCTGATCCCCCGGGCCTCCTTGGAAAAAGCCCCTGGCTGGGTGTTTTAGCCGCAAGCTTTCATTGTTTGCCTTTTGGTAAGCGCATCATTTTTACGGTGTTCAGCACCCGGTGGTGGAAGATTGCACTTATACCAGACATCTCAGCTATTCACATCATTAGCTAGAGTGTTTATGGACTTTATTAGGTTGCTCGTTTGCTTTATATTTTTCAAACTGCACTGCACTTTGTCACTTTTTTCATATCTTGTCACTATATGGTCATAATTATTATTTTTTATTAACATTGGGTTATAATTTGTCTCCAATCAATGTATTAGGTCACACTGATGTACATATATTCATTATAATTTTTTAACACTAGTTGATCACTAGTTGTTTCACTGTAAGCGCAACTAATTTCCTTTTCTTTTTCCTTAATATATGTGCGTATCTCATATATTAGTTGCTGCTTCACAGTTTAGGATTTATTATTTTTTGTTAGGAGCGCGGTATTCTCCTCCTTTTCCAATAGCCGGCTGTTGCCTGCTATCAGCTGACATCACGGATCCTCCCCAGGCCCTGGAGGAACCCCTCCCTAGCCTGGTGCTCCAGTGAGCACTGGAGGGGCACTGCGACGAGCAG
Source organism: Lithobates pipiens (assembly GCF_037356315.1). Taxonomy (NCBI): domain Eukaryota; kingdom Metazoa; phylum Chordata; class Amphibia; order Anura; family Ranidae; genus Lithobates; species Lithobates pipiens. The sequence continues at coordinate 217,364,791 of NW_027507686.1, read as the reverse complement.
GAACTGGCAGTCAACGCTCTCCTCTCTGATCAGACCAAGAACTAAGTGATCACTCAATTCTCGCTCAAGCTGATGTTGGACAGTTGCAGCATAGAGGTAAGCATATATGTTTTTTTTTTTTTATATTCCATATATCTTTAAATATCTGCATAAAGATGAAATATTAAAAAGAAAGTCCTTAGGCAGATATGCTATTATTTTTACTGGGAACACCTGCACAGGAACATTAATATCATTTTTGTCATTTCTTCCCTTTGAAATAGCGTGTTTACCATTCGTAAACCTGTAAATTATGCAAAGAGACTCCTGGATCCTTGTCCTTTGTGAAAATATCCCCCTGTCTGTGGGCAGAATTCATTTTACATAATTGTTATTGAAAGGAGAGACTTATGGTTCACTCAGACAGGTGATAAGCCTGACAGGCAGCAGCTCATCGCCTGGAGTTTCCAGGCATTATATGGATTGTTTGATAGAATCCATTCATCACTATAATGAACGGAGCTGTCATTCAAACACAACGCCTTGCTGGGCTCCTTTCATGGCTGCTGATAACTGCTAGAGCAATAGCCTGTGCTATGAGTGAATGACAGCTCTGTAATGAATAGGCCCTGTCACATTTTTAGAAAACACACTAGTAAATGTTGGGCCACAAGCTGCATCTCTCTGAAGAAGCCCTTAAAGAGATATTCTATAAAAGCATCCAATTTTCTTCTGACAACCATAGCCGTTCTTACATTTGTACCCTCGCTATTAACAGCTGAAATCTGACTAGGTTTTATAGACAAGCTAGCTTTTGTTCCTCTAGTTTTGTAAGTTGTAATGTGATTGCAACTCTATTTGCCAATTAGTTTATTATACTTTAATGTGAATCCTGGGAAAATGCAGTTGTGTTTGTGGTGTGGTGATAAGGTTCATACTTGGCCCTTATTTGGTTACAACTGTTGCCTGAGTTTGCGTCTTGTGTCGTTTTCAGAGAATTTCTGGCCCCTAACACATGAGACCTTTGACATCAAATGGACCGCTCTCATAACTCGGTACTTCTTCTGCTTCAAAGAGACCTAGTAGTCTTTTCCCTGGTGTCTGGGACATCTCCACCTTCTCAACAAAACCTTTGCAAATCTGGTTTGCCTTGTGATTACCCCAAACGTGGCTTCTTTTCTAAAGGAAGAAGAAGAACTACTTCGCCTGAGGGTTCAGTTAGGTTTGCCTGGTGTACGCCTTACATCCTTTGGACACTACCAATGTGAGACTGCTGGGGGAGGGGGCAATGCAGGGGTCTGGAGAAGGAGGGGAGGTTGGCATGTGTAATGATGGGGGTAATATGGGGAAGGGGGTCCTGTGTAATGATGTGTATATTATGGAGGAGGGGGTCCTGTGTAATGATGGGGGTAGTATGGGGAAGGGGGTCTTGTGTAATGATGGGAGTAATATGCGGAAGGGGGGCCTGTGTAATGATGGGTATAGTATGGAGGAGGGGGTCCCATGTAATGATGGGTATAGTATGGGGTCCTGTGTAAGAATGGGGGTAGTGTGGGGAAGGGGGTCCTGTGTAAGGATGGGAGTAGTGTGGTAAAGGGAATCTTGTATAATGATGGGAGTAATATGGGGAACGGGGTCCTGTGTAATGATGGGTATAGTATGGAGGAGGGGGTCCTGTGTAATGATGGGTATAGTATGGGGGAGGGTGTCCTGTGTAAGGATGGGGGTAGTGTGGGGAAGGGGGTCTTGTGTAATGATGGGAGTAATATGCGGAAGGGGGGCCTGTGTAATGATGGGTATAGTATGGAGGAGGGGGTCCCATGTAATGATGGGTATAGTATGGGGTCCTGTGTAAGAATGGGGGTAGTGTGGGGAAGGGGGTCCTGTGTAAGGATGGGAGTAGTGTGGTAAAGGGAATCTTGTGTAATGATGGGAGTAATATGGGGAACGGGGTCCTGTGTAATGATGGGTATAGTATGGAGGAGGGGGTCCTGTGTAATGATGGGTATAGTATGGGGGAGGGTGTCCTGTGTAAGGATGGGGGTAGTGTGGGGAAGGGGGTCTTGTGTAATGATGGGAGTAATATGCGGAAGGGGGTCCTGTGTAATGATGGGTATAGTATGGAGGAGGGGGTCCCATGTAATGATGGGTATAGTATGGGGTCCTGTGTAAGAATGGGGGTAGTGTGGGGAAGGGGGTCCTGTGTAAGGATGGGAGTAGTGTGGTAAAGGGAATCTTGTGTAATGATGGGAGTAATATGGGGAACGGGGTCCTGTGTAATGATGGGTATAGTATGGAGGAGGGGGTCCTGTGTAAGGATGGGGGTAGTGTGGGGAAGGGGGTCTTGTGTAATGATGGGAGAGAGGGTCATGTGTAATGATGGGGGAAGTATGGGGAAGGGGGTACTGTGTGAGGATGGGGGTAGAATGCTGGAGAGGGTCCTGTGTAATGATGGGGGGTAGTATGAGGGAGGGGGTCCTGTGTAAGAATGGGGGTAGTGTGGGGAAGGGGGTCTTGTGTAATGATGGGAGTAATATGGGGAAGGGGGTCCTGTGTAATGATGGGTATAGTATGGGGGAAGGGGTCCTGTGTAAGGATGGGGGTAGTGTGGGGAAGGGGGTCTTGTGTAATGATGGGAGTAATATGCGGAAGGGGGTCCTGTGTAATGATGGGTATAGTATGGAGGAGGGGGTCCCATGTAATGATGGGTATAGTATGGGGTCCTGTGTAAGAATGGGGGTAGTGTGGGGAAGGGGGTCCTGTGTAAGGATGGGAGTAGTGTGGTAAAGGGAATCTTGTGTAATGATGGGAGTAATATGGGGAACGGGGTCCTGTGTAATGATGGGTATAGTATGGAGGAGGGGGTCCTGTGTAAGGATGGGGGTAGTGTGGGGAAGGGGGTCTTGTGTAATGATGGGAGAGAGGGTCATGTGTAATGATGGGGGAAGTATGGGGAAGGGGGTACTGTGTGAGGATGGGGGTAGAATGCTGGAGAGGGTCCTGTGTAATGATGGGGGGTAGTATGAGGGAGGGGGTCCTGTGTAAGAATGGGGGTAGTGTGGGGAAGGGGGTCTTGTGTAATGATGGGAGTAATATGGGGAAGGGGGTCCTGTGTAATGATGGGTATAGTATGGGGGAAGGGGTCCTGTGTAAGGATGGGAGTAGTGTGGGGAAGGGGGTCTTGTGTAATGATGGGAGTAATATGGGGAAGGGGGTCCTGTGTAATGATGGGTATAGTATGGGGGACGGGGTCCTGTGTAAGTATGGGGGTAGTGTGGGGAAGGCGGTCTTGTGTAATGATGGGAGTAATATGGGGAAGGGGGTCCTGTGTAATGATGGGTATAGTATGGGGGAGGGGGTCCTGTGTAATGATGGATATAGTATGGGGGAGGGGGTCCTGTGTAAGGATGGGGGTAGTGTGTGGAAGGGGGTCTTGTGTAATGATGGGAGTAATATGGGGAAGGGGGTCCTGTGTAATAATGGGTATAGTATGGGGGAGGGGGTCCTGTGTAATGATGGATATAGTATGGGGGAGGGGGTCCTGTGTAAGGATGGAGGTAGTGTGTGGAAGGGGGTCTTGTGTAATGATGGGAGTAATATGGGGAAGGGGGTCCTGTGTAATGATGGGTATAGTATGGGGGAGGGGGTCCTGTGTAAGGATGGGGGTAGTGTGGGGAAGGGGGTCTTGTTTAATGATGGGTATTGTGACGGATCCAATCCCACACTTCGATTGAGTGTTTCCATCAGTATACCGCTTCCTAAGTCTGATTATAGATATCAGATATTCCAACCGCTCACAAGCACAAAACAAGACGCCACTTGCTTAGCTGCTCAACATGGACTGATTTATTATAACCAAAATGGCAAGTATTTATAATGCAGTAGAAGACTAAAACCTAACCTAATTAGCATGAGCTAATTATCTAATCATTGACCCAGACTAGTTGTCTGAGAGATAGGACTTTTCAGGGTAAGACTTTGTCTCCTAGCTCAGTGATTGACTATTCAATACACATTACCATAAACATAAACACAGGGTTAATTAGCACAAACAACAATGTGTTGAATACTATTACAAGCCAGACTAGACTCATTTACACAACAGACAGGTGGCTGGAGTTGATGACATTAGCATCTAACAGTTTGTGTCCCAACAGTGTGATTCAGTCTATTGCTAATATGGCAATTACATATCCAGAGTCTGTGTGTCTTGGGGGGGGTACATGGATCTGAATCCAAATAAAACCACCTCAGGGGTCCCCAGGCATACAGCTCACAAAGAGCACCGTTCCTCCAAATGCCAGGGCCCATAATTGCAACGCAGAGGCTGGAATTCTGTCCCGGCTAGGTCTGTCACAGGTATAGTATGGGAGAGGGGGTCCTGTCTAAGGATGGGGGTAGTGTGAGGAAGGGGATCTTGTGTAATGATGAGGGAGAGGGTCATGGGTAATGATGGGGAAAGTGTGGGGAAGGGGGTCCTGTGTATGGATGGGGGTTGAATGGGGAGAGGGTCTTTTGTAATGATGAGGGTAGTATAGGGAGGGGTCCTGTGTAATGAAGGGGGTAGTATGGGGGTGGGGGTCATCAGTAATGATGAGGGTAGAATGGGGGGGGGGGGTCCTGTGTAATGATGGAGTGGAGAGCCCAAGAAAATGTTTGCCCAGGGTCCAATCTATGTTAAAGATGGCCCTGAATATACACATCTGCCTAAAGTCAACTTCTTACCTGACTTCACTATAGTTGCAAAGTCCTTGGAGGTTATAGGATTTTCGCTGAGTCCACACATGTTCTCACTGAAAATTTGGAAGTGGTACTGATTACCCATGATCAGATCAGACACTACACAGTGCAGACGTCTGTAGTGTTCAAACACGGTGAACCATTCCTGAGAAGGTAAGTGGTGATAAAAGATTATAAATATCATGGTAAAAAGAAAAAAACTATCCAAATTTTACCTCCTGCTTAGAATGTTTGGAGCGCCCTCTCCAGGATGGCCACACTTTACCCTATAGTCATAAAAGGGCACTCTATACTGTACCTTTTGTACAGGTAAGTCAGCAGTTCATGTATGGAGCTTTGAAGATTATATTTAGGTTCATGGAACTCAGATGCAGCTCTTGTATATGAATATCTTTCTAAAATAGATTCTGCTTCCAGCATTTGAAGTGAAACGCGTTGGAAGCGTGGCCTGGTCAGGGTCCAGGCTGAGGTTGCCACTCCAATCATTGCAGCAGGAGTCCATAGATGTGTGACTTCCATGGGTCGCCCTTCCTTCCTTGAGGGAGTGGAGGATTAGGTAAGTAAAAACTCATTCTCTTCTCCCCTATTTAAAACGAGTTGTTACCCCTTACACTGAGGGTGCAGCTGTACTGCATGGGATACATTTTTATTTGCCCGGAGCTGGGCTTTAACCACTTGTCTACCAGGACAATATTTACAATTTTTGTATACATGTTAAAATTTGTTGTTTTTTTGTTGGTAGAAATTACTTTGAAACCCAAACAATTATATATTTTATATATTAAAGCAGAATATACTGTATTATATATTTATAAAGCAGAGAGAATAAAAATGACGACCATTGCAATTTTTTATGCCGGACAATATATGCAGCTATATACAGTATCAAACACATACACTATATTGTCAAATGTATTGGGACGTCTGCCTTTACACACACATGAACTTCAATGGTATCCCAGTCTTAGTCCGTAGGGTTCAATATTGAGTTGGCCCAACCTTTGCAGCTATACTAGCTTCAACTCATCCTGGAAGGCTGTCCACAAGGTTTAAGAGTGTCTATAGGAATGTTTGACCATTCTTCCAGGGCATTTGTGAGGTCAGGCACTGATGTGGACGAGAAGGCCTGGCTTACAGTCTTCACTTACAGTCTTCACTCTAACTCATCTCAAAGTTGTTCTATCGGGTTGAGGTCAGGACTCTGTGCAGGCCAGTCAAGTTCCTCCACCCCAAACTCACTCATCCATGTCTTTATGGACCTTGCTTTGTGCACTGGCCCAAATCATTTGGTGGAGGGGGATTATGGTGTGGGGTTGTTTTTCAGGGGTTGGGCTTGGCCCCTTAGTTCCAGTGAAGGATCAATGGAAAAAAAGAACGTGCCCCAAGGGACTTTGTGGGTGGGGTTAAGGATATGATCAGTACAAAACGTATATAAAAAATAAAAATTTTATTGGTACATTGTAGTAAGTGTACCACTTAGTTCCAGTGAAGGGAACTCTAAGGCGTCAGCATACCAAGACATTTTGGACAATTTCATGCTCCAAACTTTGTGGGAAGAGTTTGAGGATGGCCCCTTCCTGTTCCAACATGACTGCGCACCATTGCACAAAGCAAGGTCATAAAGACATGGATGAGAGTGAGGAAAAAAATTAAAGGAGTTTAAGAAGACTCACCATAGTCTTCTTATCTGCTTTTTGGATGGTATAACCCGTTATCTCAGTATTTCCATCATCCTGGGGTGGAGCCCATTCTATAGCCACGTTGAATCCCCATACTTCCACAATCTTCAATTTCTGAGGAGCACTGGGCTTGTCTAGAAGAAAAGGATTACTCATAAAATTCCATTTAAAACACATACAATAATTTTGTTAAGTGTTGTAGCTGTCTGCGTCGTTTCCCTCAATTACAGCCACTTACCCACAATCTGGATAAGGACGGTAGCTGAGTCCTCACAGTTCTCGATCTGGATCTTAACTTGGTACTCTCCAGAGTGATGCCTCTCGGCTGTTCTGATGAACAGGATGGTGTCAGCTTCACTGTTCCTGATACCGATCTGTTTCGGATCAATGGGCTGTCCATCCTTCAGCCAGGTGACCACAGGGCGAGGCTTTCCCTATAACAACACACCCCAAAAAAATTGTATTGCAACCAAAGTATTGTTATAAACAAACACCCATTACATTGCCATGCCAATGTCTTGCGTGCTACATTCGATTTCGGGATACACAGGTGCATTACAATAAGTACAATTTTTTCCTGAATGAAACCACATTCACACTTTTAAAAAAAAGGGCTCCATAGCTTAGGGGTTAGAGCACTGGTCTTGTAAACATGGGATCGCAAGTTCAAATCTCGCTGGGGTCTACCTGCAAGTCTTGGTGACTGTATCTCACATAGCAGCATAGTAAGAATTTTAGGGCAGCACAGTGGTGTAGTGGTAAGCACTCTCGCCTAGGGTAAAAAGAGTCGCTGGTTCAAATCCCAACCACGACACTTCCCGCCTAGAGTTTGCATGTTCTCCCTGTGCCTGCGTGGGTTTCCTCCAGGTACTCCAGTTTCCTCCAACACTCTAAAGACATGCAGGTAGGCTAATTGGCTTCTGTCCAAAATTGGCCCTAATATATGAATGGGGACCTTGGATTGTGGGCACCTTGAGGGTAGGGACCGATGTGAGTGTACAATGTACAAGGATAGGGGCAATTGTAGACACTCACACTGGATGGACTGGTGTCTTTATTCAACCTTACTAACTATGAAACTTACAATTTTATTCATTGGAGAAAAATTGTTTTGCCTGACGCCTTGATTTTCCGCATGTGGTCAAAAATGTTTATCAATTTGATCCCATTAAAGATTGAGAAATAGAAAGAATGCTCTGAAAACAAGTTTTTTTTTAAATGAGAATCTACTGGTTTGTGGCCAGCTAAATAAATATGTTTGGTGTTTATTCATATACAGGCTGTGGTGTATCAAAATCAAAGGCATTAGTGAGTTGGACTGAGTGGAATTAATTCTCAAGGGGCATATTAGGTCTTCTGATGTCGCTGCTGCTTAATTCTATGATTATAGCACTTTTCTATAACGTATAAAGTTATAGAAAAAATTGCTATAGTTATAGAAAAAAAAAGTTATAGAAAAAATTGCTATAGTTATAGAAAAAAAAAGTTATAGAAAAAATTGCTATAGTTATAGAAAAACAAAAGTTATAGAAAAAATTGCTATAGTTATAGAAAAACAAAAGTTATAGAAAAAATTGCTATAGTTATAGAAAAAAAAAAGTTATAGAAAAAAAAAAAAGTTATAGAAAAAAAAATAAAAAGTTATAGAAAAATCAAACAGTAGAACCATTCCTTCAATACCGAAATACAGGTCTCTATGCAGCCATGTGAATGTTTATATGATCTCTATTCACTTTTTGCTTTTATCTTCACTTTTATGCCTCAAATCAAATGTATAGATGTATTTGGGTTGATCGTGTGATCATAGTCAAATTGTTATACAGTAAGCCTTAAAGGCTAACTCCAATTTTGTAGAATAAAATCTAGCAAATAAAAAAATATATAGCACATACAATTGCTACACACCTCATGTTGTAATTTAATATTATAAAAAATTACTTTTCCTTTTCAGTGCTGTAATTTCCTGTAAAAATCAATGTAATATGGCAGCCTGGAGGCTTTCTGTAGACAACTGGTATACAGAACACACCCAGATATATAATTTCCCGCTTGTGTGATTGGCTCACCGATTTTCCCAGAAGCCTACACTAAGTTAAAAATCTGATTTTAGGCAACCCCGGTAATAGAAAAGTACTGTAAGTGTTGTTGAGATACTCCCCAAGGTTTGATCAATTCTAAAGGCATGCAGACACTGCAGCTTTCCTTATTAGAATACAGATTCAGCAGCAATTAGTCTGGTGAAACAAAGAGCTATTTCTTCACAGCAACTTAAAGGGGTTGTATAGCTTTGTTTTTTTTGTTTTTTTTAAAATAGGTTCCTTTAAGCTAGTGCATTGTTGGTTCACTTACCTTTTCCTTCAATTTCCCTTCTAAATGTTTTTTTTTCATTGTCTGAATTTCTCACTTCCTGTTTCTCCTCAGTAAACTTCACACCATCATCCGAGCGGTGTTTAGTCAGCCAGAACAGCTTACTGAACCGCTTACAGAAGAGGAACGGGAAGTGAGAAATTCAGACAAAGAAAAAAAACATTTAGAAGGGAAATTGAAGGAAAAGGTAAGTGAACCAAAAATGCACTAGCTTAAAGGAACCTATTTAGAAAATAAAAAACAAACCTTTACAACCCCTTTAAGGTCAGAATCTGCTACACGTGAAAACAAATTCACATATATGTGTAATCTTTAAGCCTCTAACACCACATGGCTTCTGTATCATGTGACTACTCTGTGGTTGGCTCTAAATGGTACACCTGCCACCGCTGGCTCCCGATCAGAAGCCTCGGCCAAGAGCTGTTGGTGACAGCTTGGTCTCTCAGCACACAACGTCATGCCACTATGAATATATATGAGCAACGGCTGAGCATTAAAGGCCACATTTCTTGTGGGTGCTTATGCACATTATGTGTTTACCGAAAGGTTAATATATAAATCTAACTAAACTAAACATTATATCTAAAGAAAGGTATGAACAAAAAAAAATCTACATTTTGTATTCTGAATTGAAGCTTTTCCATGATCATGCTACCTGCACTAACTTGTGTATCTGATACGGTGGAAGATGTTCCTTGGTATACTGTATCTCTAAAGGCATTTGACATTTTTTGGTGATGGGAGTCTTTCCATATTTTTTGAGACAGCCACCAATTGAACAGAAATTCATAAAGTACATAGAGATCCATCTGATTAGTTTGTCCCCATGTCCTTCATTGTCCTCATTTGTGATCTCATTCTATTTCAGTTGCAAAATGATAATGACGGCCTCTAGCTCCTGTATGTGCATGTCTTGCCTATCCTCTTGCATTTCAAATCAGCACAGTTGCCTAAATTTAACCAGCACATGGCTTGTATTTTCTGCCATTGTCCTCAATCAGCATCTCAGGATTGTACTAACTAGCCTGCATGTGCCATTCCCCTCACTTGTCTTCCTATACTTCTGCTCATTGTGTACCCCGACCTCACTCATTGCTGTGTTCTCAGCACAGATATACAATACAACCACTACTGGGGACCTGAAAAGGAATTCCTCAATACCTATAAAGACTAAAATCACAAACACCTAGTGAGATTTTAAGTTAACTTATCACAAGAGAAATACATTGGCTACCACTTCCAATCTCTCTAAAAATGCTAGCTGCCTGGTTATGATGGCTAATTAATGGCTTCAAAATTTCTGACCATGTATTCAGATCAAGAAAGTCAGGGAAAAAGTCATAAGTCCTTATAGATTTGCTTGGTATGGAACATAGTGAGAGGTTAAAGGTCAGTAAGTTTTTGCATACAACCTCAACCCCCAAAAAACATGCACGTTTCTGAAAAAAATGACTTGTGCCTAAAAATTACCAATGATTCATGTCAATTTTAGGCACCAAAGTTCCTGAGCCCAAATCAACTTGGAAGCCAAAAACCATTGTACCTCGTAGTTTCTTATAGCAGACCATGTGTTTGAACTTTAGACCCAGCTTTGCATGAAACGTCTATAGCAGTGATAGCGAACCTTGGCACCCCAGATGTTTTGGATCTACATTTCCCATGATGCTCAGCTACACTGAAGAGTGCATGAGTATCATGGGAAATGTAGTTCCAAAACATCTGGAGTGCCAAGGTTCACCATCACTGGTCTATAAGTTAGAACCTCTATCAGGTTTTTATTACTGTCTGTGTCCTTATTTGGAAGATCATGTAATGATCAATAATCAACGTGCAAGAAAGCATATGTCACCAGCCCACCATAGATCCTGATGGGAGTATCTTCACTCAGTACAGCAAGAACGATTTTGCCCACAAACTTGAAGCACCAATGTAGGCTGTAGCGCAGCTTAATACCCCACACTTGAGCGTTTTCAACTCTTAAAACCCCTTAAAAAAAAACAACTGAAAAATGCCCAACAAGCAAAATCCCATTCGTTTCAAAGGCACCTGTTCACATCTGAGCGTTTTGTCACCTGAAGCAAAATACCTGAAGCTCAAAAAAGTACATGAGTTTCTTTTTGGTCAGATTACAGTTGTTTTTCTGCTTACATTGGTGACCTTCTGATCTGTACAAAATTGCGGCAATATCGCTGTAAAAATGCACGACTTTCTGCCTGAAAACGAAACGCTCAGGTGTGAATGCAGCCTAAGGCTCTATGTGCACTAGTATTTTTAAGCTCCCAGAAGCTGTTATTAGCATTTTTTTTTCTGCTCCTAGAAGCTAAATAGTGTTATCCTATGTGTCCGTACACACTACATTAGGCTATTAGCATTTTTTGAGCTTCAGCGTCTAGGACCAGAAAAAAAATAGTTTTTGTAGAGTTTCTTGGAGCGTTTTTCCCAGCAGAAACGCTTCTAAATGCTACTAATAGAATTTTGTTAGCTTTTTTTTTTTCCTTTTACTGCAAAAATGATGATAAAACACTAACCCTCCTAAATGCTCTTAAAACACTGCGGAAATGCTACTACAAAAAGCTATTACCAGCATTTTTTTAAGCAAAAAAAATGCTGGTAATAGCTTTTTGTAGTAGCATGGAGCCCAAAGATCAATGAGTTCAATGTACAAGACTCTCTGTGAGTTCACCCAATGCCTATACTTACAGCCACAAACTCTCAGTATAGGGAACAAACCAGTCACTTAGTCTTTGGTCATACCTGAAAGGGAATAACAATGTTCACCGTCTCGCCAACCCTCTTCACAAATTTCTGTCTCAGGTAACGAGGCAGCCAGATCTTTGGCTTTTCTGTAAGGAAGGAAACAAAGTTAGAATGTGTTTAAAGCAAAAACTATTTTTTAGAATGAGCTTACAACCTCTGGCAGGTTTTACCTGTTGCCTCAGCTAGGGATGTTTTTAATTAACCACATTTTTTCAACACCTATCATATGGATACTCAATCTACTCAATGAGGACACTGGAAAAAAAAAAAACTGCTGTTTTACACCTCTGCCTGTTCTACTTAAAAATATTTTAATTGTTTTCTTTGTCCCCATTGAACAAACACCCCTCACTTCCTGTTCTGTCTGACACCTGTTTTATAGACAGAGAGTGAGAAGAAGATAGGAGATTGGATTTTGGGTTTGCTGGGACAGTCCCGCATCTTGACCCTCTGTTCTGCAGATACTGTGTCATGGGCAATGTCCTGGGATTGTGCATCAACCATACCTGAGTTACCGTATGTCTGCAGTACTTCAAAGAGGCATTGATTTCAGGAGTAATGCCACGTACACACGACCAGACTTTTCGACGGACTAGGTCCGATGGTCTTCCTGACGGATTTTCGGCGGAGGTCCGATGGACTTTCTGAATGAACGGACTTGGCCACACACAACCGGACTAAGTCCCTTAGTTTTGAATGCGATGACATAAACGGGACTAAACAAGGAAGTTCAATAGCCAGTAGCCAATAGCTGCCCTTGCGTCGTATTTGGTCCATCGGACTAGCACACAGACGAATGGTTTTCCAGTCCGGTTGTGTGTAGGGCCAGTCTGTAAAGTGGGCGTGATGAGCAATGCCGATTAAGGGGTAGTGTCTGGATGGGACCAACCCATAAAATGTGGAAAGTGAGGGATGAAATGTGGACTGTGGGCAGTGTAATCAGTATCCTGTGATCAAAATGTTGGTAGGTATGAAGATTATATATGCATTTAACATCTATTAGGTATTTTATTTCATTGTAAAATCCTTGTTCTTGTGAACAAATAAAAAAACAAAACCTAAGACTATTGCTGGGTGCCACCAACTTGAATGAGATGTCAGCTGCCCCAGCAGACTCAGAGCTGTCACTCATGTAACACTTTAATCTATAGTATTACCCTTTAATCTATAGTATTACCCTTATCCCTTAAAATGTTATGTAGGGAACTGAGGAAGGGGCAGAGGAGCTGGTCCAGCAAAGTAGTTAAACACCCCCAGAAAGGAAAGGAGGAGCTGTACTAGGGAATTTACTTTCTTACATAGTTGCATAGTTAATATGGTTGAAAAAAAGACATCCAGTTCAACCAACACAGAAAAAAAAAAACACGCACAATTTGAAAACCTCCATATACACAATCCTATACCCAGTGGTATAGCATGATCCAATTGGCTCCAGTGGGGGAAAATACCTTCCTTAACCCCCCAAGAGGCAATCAGATATCAGATATTCCCTGGATCAACTTTACTTATAAACGTTAGTATCCGGTTATATTATGCGCATTTAGGAAAAAATCCAGGCCTTTTTAAAAACAATCTACTGACAATTTCACTAAATACAGGACATCTGTTGCCTGATCCAATCACTTTTTCTTGGAAGAGGTGACAATCCTCATACCAGACAGCAATAAAACCTGACACCCCTCCTTAAACTATCCAACACTGAAAAAATAATTGGCTAGGCTTCTTCTTTAACTTCCATCTTGTTTCATTTTGGTGAACTTACGCATGATCTCCCGGATGGTCACAGGCTCCTTCATGGTGCATGGCTCGCTGGGTCCTGCCAGGTTGATGGCCTTTACCCTGAAAGTGAGTCTCTCCCCGGTGGGCAGGTCTCTTATCAGACTTGAGGTCCTTTCAGTTAGTCCTGGAAGAGCTGGTACCCATTCTGAGGCTGTAGAAGGCAACAAAGATACAGTGAGAACAGAGGTAACCAAGAGATCAAGAGGAAAGGAGATAAAGCTGCCAAGCCAACAATAGATAGACAAATGTCTGGTGCTGGTGTAACTTTCCCCTTTTCAGGACAATGCATGGTTAGGTAAGAAAGTGTTTCTAACAAATTTATACTTTCTAGAAATAAGTGGGATTTCTTAACCAAGGCTTCCCAGAAGTTAATAGGGGTTCCTTTAACATATTCTGACACTCAGGTATGTAACCACTTACACTAATCTGTATGAGAAGCATTCTAACCACCACTGTAAGCAGCTTTCTCCCTACTGACTTCCAATGTGAAGAGCGTTCTTCCCACTGACTACCAATCTAATGGGCATTCCTCCCACTCACCACCAATCTAAGGACAATTCTTCCCCTGACCACCAATATAAGCAGTATTCTTCCCATTGACCACCAATGTAAGGAGCATTCTTCCCACTGACCACCAATGTAAGGAGCATTCCTCCCAGCATCCTGAATTTCCTCAGTATATGACTTCTGGTTAAAGCCGAACACCAGCCTTTCCTCTATTTTTGCACAGTTGCACAGGCTGCTCTCCTGTACTGAAAATTCTTACCCTGATCTGTATGCCTGTTCAGCACAAGTAACTCAGAAATAGATGATCGCCAATGACAGCCAAGCAACTAGCATTTTTGTTTGATAAGAATGCAGTGGCATAGTTTGCTCTTGAAGGCCTGTTGAGCCCCCTAAGGAAAGAGAGTCTTGACTGATGGGGGCATGGCTAGGTGCATGACAAGGCGAACGATTGGTTGGGACAGTTGGATTGGGAAGGGCCTGAGCTCAGGGAACGTGTGCCAAGGGAATTCTGGGTCTTTCAGAAGAGTCATTTGGAAGAGCTGCCTACCCTCCCATCCCTTTTTTCCTATGTTATGGTATGTCACAGCTTACTGTGGTTTTCTTGACCTTGCCAGCAGTTAAAGTTGCTGTAATGGGCTATGTCCTTGATGGAGAATTGGAAGTAGGCTGTCTGTCCAGCACTTATGGTAAGGACAGGCCCCACTTCCCTCTTTTGGTTAAGTGCTCACGGTACGAATGTGACTGGCACTGGTTGAATATGTTCACATGTTATGTGTTTTATAATTTAATAAAGCTGTTGCCTTGCCCTTTCCAACCTAATGGTTGTAAGTGCCTTATTTAATGGGGTAAAGGGCAAGGGTTGTGGGGGACTTGACCCCATTGTTTAATGTTAATTGGGACCTAAGCCCATTGCACCTCAGCAGTCACGCATTTCTCCCACTTTTAGTTTTAAAAGTACTGATAGCTCCTGGCTTGGGCCGACTCATAAATTCGACTTAAAGTGGAGTTCCCGAATTTGACAGGTACCTGCTCCCACTTCCGTTCCCGGTCGCCTAGGCAACCAGAAGCATAAGCTCCCCCTCCCGAAGTCTTCTGGGACATATGACAGGTTCTAGAAGACTTTGGGGCCAGGCACAGACCGCAGCACCGCTCGCCCATGCACAGTGGGCACCCGGCTGTGAAGCTGCAAGCTGTCACAGCCGAGTGCCCATAGTAGAGATGCCGGCACCGCTGAGGAAGGACACAGGGAGAACACGGCTGTGGTGAGGACACGGCTGGGCCGTGGGACAGGTGAGTGGCTGTTTATTAAGAGTCAGTAGCTACACTTTTTGTAGCTGCTGACTTTTAATAAACAGACAAATGACTAGAACTCCACTTTAAAGCTTGGTTCACACATGTACGGTGCAAACTGAAGCTCTGTTCGGGCTTACATCAGGATCAGGTCAGGGTTTTATTCTGTTCACAACCGAATGACATGCACAATTCATAAGCGTTACCATAGAAGTCAATGGGCCTGAATTTTCACCTGGGCTGGACCGCACTGCTAAGAAAACAGATAGGACTCTCAATTTTCAGTCTGCACTCCGGCTGCACCAAACATGTGGGAACAGGCACAATAGAAAGCAATGTTCTTTCACATGTCATGCGACTTGGATACGGTTAAAAACGCACCAAATTCGCATATGTGAACACAGCCCTAGAGATGAATTTCAGGTATGTTTTTTTTTACATAGTTGCCTCCAGTTGGTCCAGCTTTTACCAATGTAACTACTTACTGCATATACCATACCTGTGAGATCCCTCCAGAAGCTAGAAACCATTGAAGTAGACACCACTAATACAATCATCTCCACTAGCTTCTGGGTCCTATGCCAATCAGCTGCCTTACTGCTTTCTCACAGGCACCATTCAAAGAATGCTTTGCATGTTCTCAATGAATGCAAAGCTTTCTCTGATTGGACGAGATTGACAGCCCCATTCCGTCTCACCACCTTGTCCAATCAGGCAACACTTTACATTCATTGATGAAATCCAGAGTGAGCTCTCAATGGCGGCCATGCCGATTGGCTGATCTCCTGTGTTCACAAAGCAGCAGGGCAGCTGCTCTGTACGGGACCTGGAGGCAAATGGAGATCACTGGAGTAGTGGTGTCTCCTGCAACAGTTTCTCAATGGATCCCACAGGTATGGTATATACAAAGTTACATTGGTTCAAGCTGGAACAATGTAAATATGGAAAAATATTCATACCTGGAATTCCTCTTTAAAGGAATCCTGGATGACAGAAACATGAAGTCTGTTAATAGTATCCTCTTTTATAATGCCAATTGCATGGCTGCTTTTACTTCAATTCCTTCTAAGCCCACGTACACACGGTCGGAGATTTTGCCAACCAAATCCGTCGGATTTTGCCCGTCGGATTTAGTCTGACGGATTGTGTCCGAAACTGTTGCATACACACGGTCGGGCCAAGTTGGCAAAAAATCCGATCTTTCAGAACGTGATGTCGTAATTTCATTACAATGGGACTACATTCAGGCTAGTAGCCAATAGCTTTGATGTAGGAATTTGATTTGAGCATGCGTGGCACTTGGTCCGATGAAAATGCTCTACACATGATCGGATTAGGTCCGTCCGGCCCAGTTGGTCAGGAAATATTTCCAACATGTTGAAAAATTGGGTCGGATGGAGATTCGGACGGAATCAATCCGATGCATACCACACACAGTCGGATTATCTGACGACACGGTCCGATAAGACTCATTCTGACAGATTCTCCGACCGTGTGTACAAGGACTAAAACATTGACAAGTACAGAGCTCAGGAAATTACCTAATTTCTCCAGCTATACTTGTTCTGGGCTTGGCATTCTGAAGTACCAATTCTAAAAACAGCCAGGCAACCAGTAAATTTAGAAGAAGTAAATCCCATATACCCACAATTACCCAACACAGCCAGTCAGAGTTTATTTTCAGCTCACTGATCGGCTGATGTATTATTGCTGCTGCTTCTTTTTATAAACTGGGCTCATAATGCAGTATATATAACAAAGTCCTCTACTATAAATATAGGCTTATCTAGTAAAGCAATGAAAATGGTAATAATGGTGTATATTGTGCTGTAGACCACTGCATACCAATTCTAGTTGAAGAATAACTAAAGGCGAAACCCATTTTTTTATTTTTATTTTTTAGATTTGGATAGAGTGGTAAGGGGATGGAACCTCTGTCAGGTTTTTATTGCTCCCCATTAGGGTGATATTGCCCTGATCACCAGTGTCACAGGGAAAGGAAGTGAGAATCAACCTAAAAAGTTGTCAGGAATAGAGGAGAGATCTGCTAATGGGGACACTTGACCCCATGACAGCTGCCTAAGGGTTCTTTCAGATTATTGGTGTCTGTTCCAATCAGTTGTGAATCTGTGAACAGACCTCCGGCTGCTTTTGTGACATTGGCGTTCAGCTTTTTTCCCCCCCTTGCTGAGCTAAATGGACCCATGTTAAGTCTAAGGGCAGGCAGGTGGACATGGGCATGCATCTCTTTTCATGGTTTACCTCTGACCAGGTTTAGGTCCAAAAAACAGAAAAGGACAGAAACATTTTTCCATTTTTTTTCTTGGACCTAGATGGACTCAGCGTTAGTTGAATGTAAACGGACACACTTCCCTTTACATCCGCCTGCCGTGTTCCAATCGCTCTTCAAAGAGCATTTCACAGGCCGTAAGGGGGTGTTGTACTGCCTCCTCACTGCTTGCTTCAACCCCTTGAACCCCGTACTAGCACCCCACAAACGTGTACATCCCACCTAGTGGCAAAGCGCTCGCAGAGCAGCCTCACTCACTTGAATGGGACACGTTCATTAGGTGATATGCCCGCCGAAAGCGGGGGTCTCATTCCTGCTGCGGTTGCCAAGCAAACCATCTCAGCCGTGACATGTGTACACCCCAGGCTGCTGTCCCTGCAGCTTAAAGGGGTAGCAGTTGGAGGCAGTAAAAATGTGGCTCAACCGCAAAGGTTTTACCGCCCCCCAACCGCTAGAGTGAATGAGCCCTTCCATTATAAAGCTATCCACTGGTTTTCTGCTGAGCTTATAGAACAGCAAATAAAGGGAAATCTCCTTAATGCCCAGACAGCAGTTCTAACTCTCCTTAAGGGCTTATTCACAAGGGAAGCCAGTCTGGCAATAAAAGTAGATTGAGTCGCAGTTTTATTGCTCCGAATCGTCAACCTAAACACAGAAATGTAGACACTCGGGCTGTACACATGTCATGGCAAATAGCAAACGTCATGTCACATTTGGTGGGCATTACCGCCGCTGCATGCAACTCATTCAAGTGACTAGGGCCGCGCCCCCACCGCCCTGCAACCATGTGCATTGCACGCAGTTTCAAAGTGATGGATCTGCAATTTGAGCATTAAAACAGGAGGTGAGGAAGTGATATATAGGGGTTGATTTACTACAAGCAAATCGACAGTGCAGCACAGTGGTGTAGTGGTTAGCATTCTCACCTAGCAGTAAGAAGGGTTGCTGGTTCGTATCCCAACCACAACACTACCTGCCTGGAGTTTGCATGTTCTCCCTGTGCCTGCGTGGGTTTCCTCCGGGTACTCTGGTTTCCTCCCACAATTCCAAGACATGCAGGTAGGTTAATTGGCTTCTGTCCAAAATTGGCCCTAGTATATGAATGGGGACCTTGGATTGTGGGATCCTTGAGGGTAGGGATAGACATGAGTGTTCAATGTACAGGGATAGAGACAATTGTAGACACTCACTCAGGTTGAACTGGATGGACTAACTATGAAATTATGAAACTATGAGTGCAGTTGCTCCAGAGCTTAGTAAATGAGGTACCGTTTCACTTTACAAAGAATACCCAATCACATGCAAGAAAGAAAAAAAAAAGCATTTTTGCTTGCACATGATTGGATGATGGAATTCATCAGAGATTTTGCTCATTTACTAAGCTCTGGAGAATCTGCTCTTGCAGAGTGCACAGTCTATTTGCCTCTAGTAAATCAACCCCATAGCCTCCTTGTTGCCTATCAAATGCCCACTGAAAAGTGATCCATTGCGGACCGGTTTTCTTAGGAAAGACGATGTATGTGTTTTGGAACACCTAGTTTATTCAAAATAAAAAAAAAGTTTTGACTTTAGGTATAGCTTACCTAGATGCAGTTATGAGGCTATGGCTTAATGCTTATTCACACCAGCCCATTGGGCAATTTGCCTTATCCTATTGCTTCAGTTTACACCAACATGCTGCATTGGTGTGCCATGAAAATAATAAAAGGACATGTTGCATTTTTGCACAGCGCAGTGCCTTTAGGCATGCTATAACATCACAATGCACTGCTGTGCATATAGTTCAATAGATTGTACTGTGCCCTCCATGCTTTTTGCACTTTCTGGCTGTACTGTATAAAAATACCCAACAACTGGCTTGATCGGAGCTGGCACATTAATGCATGTGTTGGCAAATTGCTTTGGGCTTAGCAGCACAGCAGAGCGGGTAATGTTTATAAATAAAACCTACGCGTCTGCCAAGAATGCACACACTCCTTCATTTCTTGATCTTCATACATCTCGCAAACGCTTGATGCTTCACCCCAACTCCTGCAGCCAGGATATTAGATACCGGGTTCTCTAATGCCCCGTACACACGAGCGGACTTTTCGACATCCAAACTCCGACGGACTGAGTCCGGCGGACTATCCGATCGTGTGTGGGCTGCAACGGACTTTAGCGAAGCTAAAGTCTGACGGACTTTAGAAATGAAGCATGCTTTAAATTTTCCCGACGGAACTCCGCCGGACCCGGTCCCCTTTGAAAAATCCGCTCGTGTGTGTGCTACTCCGACGGACTAAAACCGACGCTAGGGCAGCTATTGGCTACTGTCTAGGAACTTCCTACGTCGAATCCAGTCGTACGTCATCACGTTCGACTCCGTCGGAGTTTGGTGTGATGGTGTGTGGTCAAGTCCGTTCGGTCGAAAAGTCCGCCAGAACTCCGTCGGAACTCCGGCGGAACTCCGGCGGAACTCCTTTGGAGGTCTGTCAGACTTAATCCCTCTCGTGTGTACGGGGCATTAGTCATTTTATTTTATTACAGATGGTAGAAGAGGATAGGTGGTGCCACCCTCCGGTAAAGTGTACTGTAAATCCTCCTAGTGGTCTTTTGGGCACACAGGCACGTTCTGCATGCTTCACCGGACTTTAAGGACCATGTAGAGATGCTAGGGTTTTGGTGACATAGCCCAGCAAACATCCTACCCAAACCTTACGAAATCATTATCAGTTGGGTGGTGGTCAGCAGTAAATGGATACTTAGTGAGGGGCTCAGGTAGCACCTGATTAATGATAACAGGATTAGTGAGCCTGGATTATATTAGTCTTCATCCTTGGCATCCACCCTGGGTCCCAGGGGGCTACAATAAGGCCGGAGCGCTTAGGATGGCAGGGACCCAGTTTTGAAGAGGCATAGAGGAACTGAAAGGGATAAGCTTCTAATCTGATCTCTAGTGTCAGGGACAATCTGGGATGATCCTGTACCTACATAAGGAGCACATAATGTGCCAATGATGACAGACACTAAATCCATCACTGTCTATTTTCCAGATCTTTGTGCTGTCACTTACAGATCAGCCACCATGTAAACACCAGTTCTAACTAGACCTAGATTAAAGTGTATCCAAAGGCAATTTTGTTTGCCTTTTCATAGAGTGGTGGGTTAGAACATCTGCCAGGTATTTATTGTTGTTAATGCCCACACCCCATCCAATGGGGACACCTGTTTCTGTGACAAGTGTCTAAGGGGTGAATTTATAAAGAGTTGTCATGTAAAAACTGCATGTAAATTTGTTCTGTGCAAATCTGGACCAAAACAAACGTTATTAGACTATTTTCTTTCTGGGACAAATGTTATTCATCATAGATAATTGAGTGAGTGAAGAAAATACTGCATTATAGCCACTAGATGGGGCTAGTGATTAAATAAAAACAAATTTACTATGATCATCAGCTCCTTATAGTTGTCATAATGTAGTATTTTTTTTGATTACTATATGAATAAGGAACATTCAACATTCGACCCACAAACAAAAAAGCTTACTAACCTTTCATTTTTACCCCGAGGTGCACACACAGAATGAATGTGCATGCAGTTTCTCAGGACAAATAGCTCTGTGATTTTTTCCTTAATACACCATTAAGACTTTGTTTCTCTAATGAGGGTCTTAAGACAGGAAGTAAGGAACATCTTCCCAATGTTACACCCATAACAAAACTCTACTGTATCTAAAGGTTTTGAACTTATATACACTGAGAGAAAGATGGAGGCTTCCATGGCTGACTCCTGCTGGTTGCTTGGCTATCTTAGCGGTACTATGACTTTCTAATCTGTGTTCATGTTCAGTGTCTCAGAGTGAAATTAAAACTTCTGATCTGAATACTTATTAAAAGTCAGAAGGATTATCATAATAGCCAGGCAACTGGCATTCTAAGTAGCCTGCAGCAGTAACAGTCTACATATTATCAGTGCAGGTTTCCTTCAAAGCAGCCTTTCTCACCCCTTTTACCCCAGAGCAACCTTTCAAATGTTTTTATGGTTTAGGGGAACCTAAAACCAATGCATTGGAGATCAATAGGAAAAATGGCCTGAACTTTAGTGATTGAAAAAATGCAGAATAATAATGCCCGTAAAAAGTCCAGTAGGGTGTGTTTTCTCCATTTTCTTGACTATTTGGGATGTGGGCCCATTCCATTGCCCAACCACACCACCTTTTTCTTTGACGTACATCAGTGATTGGTAGAAAGAATTTCCCCTTACATTGGTTGTCAGTGGGAAGAATGTCCCCTTTTATTAGTGGTCAGTGGAAAGAATTCCCCTTATATTGGTGGTCAATGAGAACAATGTCCCCTTACATTGATGGTCTGTAGGAAGAATGTCCCATTACATTGGTTGTGAGTGGGAAGAATACCACACTTACAGACAGCTAAACAAATCATTGGTGTCATGCTTGATGGCTATGCCAAGTGGCGTTAGTTCAGGAACCATAGAATGGAAGATCAATCAGCTAAAGTTTAAGGACAACCTTTTATTAAAGAGAAACCCTAGAGTTTGTTGGAGGGTTGAT
Organism: Lithobates pipiens; assembly: GCF_037356315.1. Lineage (NCBI taxonomy): Eukaryota > Metazoa > Chordata > Amphibia > Anura > Ranidae > Lithobates > Lithobates pipiens. The sequence continues at coordinate 217,342,854 of NW_027507686.1, read as the reverse complement.
AATGGCTACTTTAAAGTGTATCTCAAAGATCATTTTTTTTGTTTTGGATAGAGTACAGATTAGTTAAAACTCCTGTCTGATTTTGTTTTTGGGTCTTATGGGGGTTTTCCTTTGACATTCTGTTCTGCACACAATAGCAAAATTATGTGAGAGGAAATCTCCCCAAAGTTTAGACTGGAAGAGGTGTTTACAGGTTTCTCGTCACTTTCCGTTCCTTCCAGTGACAAGCACACAATTTTGTATTTCCCATAACTTTCTGTCCCATGTCAATGGTGACCAAGAACAACAAAAAGGTGGACCCCCCAGGTGTGAACACAGACAGCATCAAAAACCTCACAGGGGTTTTAAACCTTTCCATACCATATCCAAAACAAAAAAAAAAAAAAAAGATGGGCCATCATTGTTCTTCAAGACTGAAGTCTAGGGCTCTCTGGTGGATTTAGGCAATTCTTACAGTTATTCTACTGTCTATGTTTTATAGATGAGATGTGCTCATATCTTTCTATCGCTTGACAAATAATTACACAAAGCAAATGTAATTGGATGGAGGAAAGGAGGCAGTCATGGTATAGAATGTCACTGGGGGCATTTACAGGGACAAACATTTCCTGTAACATATGTGTAAACCCTGAGAGTGTCCAGACCAGACAGTTCATTCTTCAGATTCTTAGAGCTGATGGGAGTGTAACACTTACAACCCTCTTTGCAGTATTCCACGATGTAGCCATCCAGTCCTCCTGCACCAATCCTCTCCGGAGGTCTCCACTTCAGTACGACGCTGGTGTCACTGACATCATCCACTGTCAGCTGAGTGGGCTCACTGGTAGGAGCTAAAAGGAAGCAAAGAAAGTAATGTAAGTTTTTATATGATATCACTGGTTTCACAAAACAGCACTGACAATGATATGTGTCTATCTTCAGTGTATTATCCCGGTCCTAAGTGCCCCCTGCCTCCTGCACTCTAACAATCACCCCCACTTCACAAGTCTTTTTTCTGCTGCTTCTGTCCCCTTCCACCACTGCTCCAACAATCGCCACCTCTCATCAATTGTACCCTCTGCTGCGTCTGTCCCCTTCCACCTCTGCTCCAACAATCACCACCTCTCATCAATTGTACCCTCTGCTGCTTCTGTCCCCTTCCACCACTGCTCCAACAATCACCACCTCTCATCAATTGTACCCTCTGCTGCTTCTGTCCCCTTCCACCTCTGCTCCAACAATCACCACCTCTCATCAATTGTACCCTCTGCTGCTTCTGTCCCCTTCCACCACTGCTCCAACAATCACCACCTCTCATCAATTGTACCCTCTGCTGCTTCTGTCCCCTTCCACCTCTGCTCCAACAATCACCACTTCTCATCAATTGTACCCTCTGCTGCTTCTGTCCCCTTCCACCTCTGCTCCAACAATCACCACCTCTCATTAATTGTACCCTCTGCTGCTTCTGTCCCCTTCCACCTCTGCTCCAACAATCACCACTTCTCATCAATTGTACCCTCTGCTGCTTCTGTCCCCTTCCACCTCTGCTCCAACAATCACCACCTCTCATCAATTGTACCCTCTGCTGCTTCTGTCCCCTTCCACCACTGCTCCAACAATCGCCACCTCTCATCAATTGTACCCTCTGCTGCTTCTGTCCCCTTCCACCTCTGCTCCAACAATCACCACCTCTCATCAATTGTACCCTCTGCTGCTTCTGTCCCCTTCCACCTCTGCTCCAACAATCACCACCTCTCATTAATTGTACCCTCTGCTGCTTCTGTCCCCTTCCACCTCTGCTCCAACAATCGCCACCTCTCATCAATTGTACCCTCTGCTGCTTCTGTCCCCTTCCACCTCTGCTCCAACAATCGCCACCTCTCATCAATTGTACCCTCTGCTGCGTCTGTCCCCTTCCACCTCTGCTCCAACAATCACCACCTCTCATCAATTGTACCCTCTGCTGCATTTGTCCCCTTCCACCACTGCTCCAACAATCACCACCTCTCATCAATTGTACCCTCTGCTGCTTCTGTCCCCTTCCACCTCTGCCCCAACAATCACCACTTCTCATCAATTGTACCCTCTGCTGCTTCTGTCCCCTTCCACCTCTGCTCCAACAATCACCACCTCTCATCAATTGTACCCTCTGCTGCTTCTGTCCCCTTCCACCACTGCTCCAACAATCGCCACCTCTCATCAATTGTACCCTCTGCTGCTTCTGTCCCCTTCCACCTCTGCTCCAACAATCACCACCTCTCATCAATTGTACCCTCTGCTGCTTCTGTCCCCTTCCACCTCTGCTCCAACAATCACCACCTCTCATTAATTGTACCCTCTGCTGCTTCTGTCCCCTTCCACCTCTGCTCCAACAATCACCACCTCTCATCAATTGTACCCTCTGCTGCTTCTGTCCCCTTCCACCTCTGCTCCAACAATCACCACCTCTCATTAATTGTACCCTCTGCTGCTTCTGTCCCTTTCCACCACTGCTCCAACAATCGCCACCTCTCATCAATTGTACCCTCTGCTGCTTCTGTCCCCTTCCACCTCTGCTCCAACAATCACCACCTCTCATCAATTGTACCCTCTGCTGCTTCTGTCCCCTTCCACCTCTGCTCCAACAATCACCACCTCTCATCAATTGTACCCTCTGCTGCTTCTGTCCCCTTCCACCTCTGCTCCAACAATCACCACCTCTCATCAATTGTACCCTCTGCTGCATTTGTCCCCTTCCACCTCTGCTCCAACAATCACCACCTCTCATTAATTGTACCCTCTGCTGCTTCTGTCCCCTTCCACCTCTGCTCCAACAATCACCACCTCTCATCAATTGTACCCTCTGCTGCATTTGTCCCCTTCCACCTCTGCTCCAACAATCACCACCTCTCATCAATTGTACCCTCTGCTGCTTCTGTCCCCTTCCACCACTGCTCCAACAATCGCCACCTCTCAACAATTGTACCCTCTGCTGCTTCTGTCCCCTTCCACCACTGCTCCAACAATCACCACCTCTCATCAATTGTACCCTCTGCTGCATTTGTCCCCTTCCACCTCTGCTCCAACAATCACCACCTCTCATCAATTGTACCCTCTGCTGCTTCTGTCCCCTTCCACCACTGCTCCAACAATCGCCACCTCTCAACAATTGTACCCTCTGCTGCTTCTGTCCCCTTCCACCTCTGCTCCAACAATCACCACCTCTCATTAATTGTACCCTCTGCTGCTTCTGTCCCCTTCCACCACTGCTCCAACAATCACCACCTCTCATCAATTGTACCCTCTGCTGCATTTGTCCCCTTCCACCTCTGCTCCAACAATCACCACCTCTCATCAATTGTACCCTCTGCTGCTTCTGTCCCCTTCCACCACTGCTCCAACAATCGCCACCTCTCAACAATTGTACCCTCTGCTGCTTCTGTCCCCCCTGCACTAACAAATAATCACCACTTCACAAGTGTCCCCTGTAGGGCCCCTGCCCTTTGCCGCTTCCATTCTAAAAATCACTGTTGCTCAACAAGTGTCATCTCTGCTGCCTCTGTCCTCCACCACCTCCACTCTAACATTCACTCTGCTCCACAAGTGTCCCCCCTGCTGCCCCTGCCCTCCACCACCTCCCCTCTAACAACTCCCCTTGCTCAACAAATATATTCTCTGCTACCACTCTCCCACCACCTCTACTCAACAACTACAACCATTCCACAAGTGTCCTCTCTGCTGCTTCTGTCCTCCGCCACATCCATTGTAACATTCACTCTACTCAACAAGTGTCCTCTCTGGTGCCCCTGTCCTCCTCCACCTCCACTTTAACAATGACACTTGTTCAACAAGTGTCCTCTCTGCTGCCTCTCTCCCACCACCTCTGCTCAAACAATCTCCGCCACTTAACAAGTGTCCCCTCTCTTGCCTCTGTCCTCTGCCACCTCCGCTCCAACAATATTCCCCACTCCTTAGATATCCCCTCTGCTGCCTCTGTCCCCTGCCACCTTTGCTTTAACAAAAATCCACACTCCACAAGTGTCCCCTCTGCTATGTCCAACTCCCACCACCTCTAATCTAACAATAATCTCCACTCACTTGTGTTGCCTCTGCTGCCTCCAGCTTCCCTATCTATCTATCTATCTATCTATCTATCTATCTATCTATCTATCTATCTATCTATCTATCTATCATCAACATTGCAATACAAAATATTTATACATCTCAATTAATTGTCCTGTCCCCTCAGTCCTGGTTAATATTTGTACAACAAGAACTTAAATATACTTAGATAAATAAATTATGCAAATAAAAATGAGTATGACGGCTGTGTTTTTTTTTGTTCTATATGGAAATCAGCTTATCTGATACCTAGTGGGATGCATAAAATTTCATATTTTGCATTACCCTCTCAAAAGACATAATTAGATGTATAATAAAGCAGCAAAGCACAATGAACCCAAAGTAACCAAACAGATTTCCACAGATTGATGAATTCTGTTTTCAGGTTACTATCGTAAAAAGGTCATATATATATATATATATATATATATATATATATATATATATATGTGTGTATATATATTTTTTTTTTACACACCAAAGACTTTGCTATGGGTGGTCACGGTACAAATTACATGTGCAAAAAATAAATAAATATATATATATATATATATATATATATATACATATATATATATAAAATTCAGATTGAAGGATGGCTTTCTAATGTTAGAAGTTGATTTTACTCCCTAAAAGCTCTATACAGAAGCTCAGATTATAGGCAGATCAGTTACAGGTGAAATGGAGTCTCTGGATAACAGCAGTTTTTGAATACGTCTATACCCCTGAACAAGGGGAATACATCAGTATGGAGTTTCATATTTACCATTTATATCTGGATCAACCATGGAAAAAAATTCTTAACATAGTACATGCAAAAAACGTATTACCAAACAAAAGCACAGCTTTCTACAGCTAACTCCTAATTTTTTATATCTTGTAATTCTATCTAACCATTTTTCATCATGTTTTTCATTCTGGTGACCATTGTGGGCAGGCCAAATCACTAAACATTAATGTAACACTTTTAAAATATAAGGTTTTGCTTCATTCTATTCCTAAACATTTTTTAGAATGTGCTGGAATCTTGCTCTATTTATCATAAAACGGTCACCTTCTAGCAATATACAGCATTCTGCATCAATAACACAAATATCATTTTCATAAGACTACAATGTGAGGCGGAGTTATGACAACTTTACCTATACTGTGCAAAAGTATAGCCTGCAATAGCCAATCAAATATCTTGTTTTGTAGGAAACCCAATTGGTTGCCATGGGCCTCCACACATTTAACTCCTTCCCAATTCCACAATATGCCCTGTGGCCCATAAAAGTATCTGGTCTGAAACCCTTTGGCACAGATCTCAAAAATGAATGAAAAAAGTATAACTACATTCAAAGATTAGTTTGGAAAAGGCCAGCCAGTGTCTGTAGTCCACCTTGATCCCACCAATTAGCAGAGATAAGCCAACCATATAAGCAGTAGAGATAGCATCCACCGAAATGGTACACTTAAATATTCCATCAACCAGTAAAACAGAGGTCGTCCACACCTAATTTTTCTTTTTTTTGGATTTTCCTTCTTGAGATTCTTGGGGAATCCACTTTAACGGGTTCTTGAACGGACACACGGGTCATGGTGGCTCTATGTCTCCAAGCTTAGATGGAGCCTTCAGATACTGAAACCCAACTCCTTGTAGAAGTGTGAGGATAGTAGAAGGCAAGCAGAGTTCTATGAACTAAGGATCTGGATGAGTGAAGGGGAGGGGGGGGGGGAGAGAGGATGAGCTTAACCAAGACCCTGCTCCCACCCCTTCTCTATAGCTAAGAACATTTCTTTCATGTACTCTGAGCCTTCATCCCCAATCACCCTTATGCTCTCACCTCTAAATATAGCCAGCACACTTCCATCAGCATATTTAACAGACCAAACCCAGACAAGGTGAATGATAATTGTAGATACATAATAGAGAATTCAATGTAAATTAGTTCAATGACAAAAGACTGAGATGTTCGCAATTCTCATTAAAGCAAGGGCATCCTAATGGTATTTATATATAGATCCTGGGTACAAAGAAGAGAACACGAGGATCAGTTACCTCTTAGTGAGTCACTCTGCCGAGTATGTGTGAAAGGTGACTTTAGGTGACATAACGATTTATGAAAAGAACCTTCCATCATACTTAAGGTGACTCTAGCCATATTAGTGCGCTTGCGAGAACAGAGTTAAAAACTGTCCATGACTCTTTTAATTTTGGGTTTACATGTTTAGGATAGTGGTCTGCCCCCTCCTTGGGCAGAAAACTAGGTAGAATACCCCGAAAGCTTGTCCTGAAATGTAACTATTAGTGCAAATAAGTAGCACAGACAGTCCCTGTGTCTGCTGCGGCACTTGATCTCTTAAAAATGTCACTTGGCTCATGCACATGGGCATAATTAAATACTAATATAAAAGTTGGATCTTGCTGCCAGAAAGATCCAGTGTAAAAATGCATGCAATAGCTCATAGTATACTTTTGTGTTTCATTTTTGTGTTTATTCCAGACACAAGTGCAAACGCAGATGGACACACTCTTTTAGACAAATGTAGGCGTTTAGACCCCTTTCACACCGAGACGTTTTTCAGGTGTTTCCGCACCTGAAAAGCGCCTCTCATGCCTTCCCAGTGTGAGAGCCCGAGTGCTTTCCCACCGGGGCGGTGCTCGCTGGACAGGAAAAAAAGTCCTGCTTTTGGGGCAGTGTGGGACAACTGTATACAGCGCTCCTATACCAACCTTGCCCTGAAAGGAATGGGCAGCACTTCTGAAGCCCCTTAAAAGTGCTTCAACAAGCCCTGCAACACGCGTGCTTTTAACCCTTTCTTTGGGCGCTAGCAGTGGTTAAAAGCACCCTGCTGGCGGCCAAAAAGCACCTCTAAAACGATGGTAGTGGCGCTAATGGACCCGCCTCCTCAGTGTGAAAGAGGTCTTATATGTGTAAAAAAAATACACAAAAATACTCTTCCCTTAATGCAGGATTTTACAGTTTTATGTCCCTGAAGGCTATTCTAATAAATGGAGCTAAATGTCCCCAAGTTTAGGATCATATTGGATTGAACAGAGCTGCGTTTAGGTCCGTGAAAACAAAAATGCTAATGCGCAAATCACATTAAGCCCTTGTACACACGGTCGGACATTCCAATGGAAATGGTCAGATCGGACCATGTTGTTGGATAATCCGACCGTGTGTGGGCTCCATCGGACTGTTTCCGTCGGAATATCCGACCGACAAAGTTTTAGAGCTGGGCTATAAAATTTTCCGAAAACATGTTCCGATCGGACCATGTCCGATCGTTTGTAGAGAATTCCGATCGGACAAAGTGCCACCCATGCTCAGATCAAATTCCTAGACCAAAGCTATTGGCTACTGGCCTGAACATAGTCCCATCGTAACGAAATAATGTCATGACGTTACGAACGATCTGATTTTCCGACAACTTTGTCCGACCGTGTGTATACAACACAAGTTTCAGACAAAAGATTTTGTTGTCAGAATGTCCGACCGTGTGTACAAGGGCTTAGATGACAGTCATTTGTAAATTACATTTATATGCTTCAAAGCAATAAATATAAATTTGGTCAGCTAATCAGTGAACAATTTTTGTTCTCCTGACGAAGATGTTTGAAGCATTCGAAACACGTTGAGATAACATGTGGATTTTGAACTGAAATAACTTTTGTGAACTCTACTTTGCAAATACTGGATATGGTGCTATATGCAATTTTTATATTTGCATGATAAACTTTTTATGAATTTACTTTGTGGTACCATTTTCTATATGCCCAGAATTTTTTTATTTTTTATTCCTACTATGAAGAGAGCAAGAGAATGTTTCTACATACTGGGGGACCACGGAGAATGAACGTAGCCACCCTCTAACATGAAGTCAGCTTACAGCAGCAAAAAAAAAGGAGTTTGGAGATTAGGAGGAGTCAGAGCAGTATAAGAGAGTTTTGCGGTAAGAATACATACTTGAATAGAATTTATTTTTAAAACCAGTATTTTGTGTTACTTTAATGGTAATTTGGTCAACAGGTTTATGGACCTCAGTATGACATGTATGGTGTCCAGCCTGCTTGCATACCTAAACATTTGGGGAGATAGGTGTAAATGATCGTGCCTTTTGTGGCCCACTGAGTGTAATTTATCAGAGGGAAGGTGAGGACATCTATTAGTCCATTACACAGAAGTCAGACTTGTGCGTGTCTTGGGTTTCTGCTTTGTATCTGCGTCTGCAATAATGGTGACAGATGAATATCTTCTACATGGACAACAAACCCCTGACACTCCCTGGCAGCTGTATGTAATACTGGAAGTGTCCATGTTAACTGGAAGAATGAGACATAGTATGACATACTATAGGAGAACTATGCCACACATGCAAACCAGCCACATAACACCGCCCAAAGCAATTTCAGAAATACAACAACCATTCGTGATAGAAACAGGAGTATTCCTATATCAGTCATCATGTATTGCTGTATATAAAACACTATAGGGAGATTCAATAAAAATGGAGCATTTAGAATCTGGTGCAGTTGTGCCTGGTAGCCAATCAGCTTCTAACTTCAGCTTCTTTGATTAAGCTTTGACAATAAAGCTTGGAAGCTGATTGGTTTCTATACAGAGCTGCACCAGATTTTGCATTTTTAGTAATCACCTTCTTTATCACACTATGATGCCACTCCTTAAGATATTACAAGTATTTCTTCAAGGTAAAAACTGAAAAGGCAAACGTGCTTTGTAAAAAAAAGTAAAAAAAAAAAAGCACAAAAGGGTAGATATACACCTGATTGAGGCTGTAAAAAAGTAAAAATAAATAAAAAGTTTAATTTCTATGCATGTTAAGACAAAAGACAAGTGTGAAAGGGTCCTGATACAAGGGCCTCGGTATTCTACTACCAAAAAGATTTGAAGGGACTCTGTCATGAGATATTATGGAGGCTGCCATGCTATATGCCTATATGTAGAGCTTGTTTCTGGGCCACCCTGCTGATGCTTTGGCTTCAATGCTGTCTGAAGCGGTTGACCTGGTACAAGTACAGAGATATTCTGACCAGCGCAGCCCCCCCCCCCCCACCCATCCATGCTTCCGGCCCCTAATTTACATGCAGGGTGCCAGACGCATGGATTCCAATAGGAGTTTTCTTTTTCAGAAGCACATGATTAGAGCCAGAGGCTCTAATTGGCTTCAAAAAAGGGTGGGCTCAGGGCACAGAGCACTGCGCCCTGAGCCCACCCAGTTGTGTGACAATAGCGCATTAACATTCGCTATTGTCTTCCTGCTTCTCCTCCCAGCCATTCCCAGCTCAGCAAGAAGGTCCTGGGACCTGTTTGACTAAGAGGAGAAGCGATTCTATTGGCCGTCGAGGGAGGAGGAGGGAGGAGATGCAGGGGAAGCCATGCTGCCATGAAGCCTAGGAAGGATAAGATGCAGAGGCCCGCCGCCCGGAGAAAGACCATGACCTAGATGGGGTAAGTACGGGGACCAATTGACCGACCGACCGACCCGGGGGAGTGCCAGAGACCCCAGGTCATTTGGGGATGGACAGATTGCCACCCCCCCAAAAAAAATATACCACCAACCGCTACTGATTCTTACACATAACCTTTTACAGCATGCTTGCTCCAGGTCTGGGACTCAAAAGTGCTTAATGATGAATTCCAGGCATGGATTATCTTACATAATTAGATCTGTCTAGCTTGGACTAGTGTAGCTATGTACATAGTTACACTAGTCCAAGCTAGACAGATCTAACTATGTACCATTCCTGGCCGATCCCTCTAGAAGCTCAAAATGGAGGCCAGCATTGGCAGCCTTGTACATTTTTTTTATGAGTCACTTTAAAGCAATAGGTTTTTTTTATTTATTAGAAATTATTTAAAATATTGTTAAACTTGGTATAGAATTTGAGGGTACAATGATTATGGAAGAAGGTGCGCACATGGGTAAAGAACTAGATTTAGGGCTTGCGTTTTTGCTTTAGCGCATTTTGGCACATTTTACACGCCTTTTTAGGAGCTCTCCCATTGACCTCTATTAGATTGCACGTTTTCACGAAAGCACATTAAAGATGCAGAATGTGCTTTCATGAAAGCGCAGCACACAGATGTGGACCCGGCCTTACCTGGTTTGGGCATACTGGTTTCCAAAATGCAGCAACACGTTATGCTAAATTGGCAGCTACTAAAGCAAACAAAATATTTGGATGTAAAAAAGCAACATAATATAACATTTTCATAGGCAAAATGTAGTTGTGTATATACAGTATTATTATTTCAGGTACTTATATAGCGCTGTCAGTTTACGCAGCACTTTACATACACATTCACATGGAATCAAGGAGCTTACAATCTAAAGTCCCTAACTCACATTCATACACACTAGGGCCAATTTAGACAGGAACCAATTAACCTACCAGCATGTCTTTGGAGTGTGGGAGGGAACTGGAGTACCTGGAGGAAACCCACACAGACACAGGAAGAACATGCAAACTCCAGGCAGGTAGTGAATTCGAACCAGTGATCCTTTTTACTGCTAGGCGAAAGTGCTACCCACTAGACCACCGTGCCACCCATTATGGATGTGCTTGCAGGATCTCCAGGTAAGAAACTTTGAAACAGATTTAAAAAAATGATTTGCTTAATAAAACTATAAACAGTGAAGCATGTTGCAAAATTTACAGAAAAATAGATCTTTATAGGGACCGCGTGGGAAGCAAGAAGATCTGGATCAGAAGAAAAGATGTAGTATCATCCGTCTTCCATCCTAAAAAGATTTTCCACGTTTGCACTCTAGCAGTCTTGGCAGGCAAACCTGTGCAGGTTTGCCTGGGCAGCCACAGCATAGTTATTGAGAAGGACTAACTGTGCATTGTGACCTGTAAATGTTGCAGAAGCATTCAGTAAATGTTCTTTAACTGTTTCATACCTGGTCTATGGTCACTAAAAGTGGTGCATCAAGATACATGGCATATCAGAAGAACAGGGCCTGCAAAGCACTTATGAGGTACAGGAGGAAAGGCCACCATGAAAGGTTTACTTAACAAAAGAGTTGGAGCAGAAGAGTAGTTTCTACGGGGAACCATGAACTTCTTGAAATGTATGGTAGCCGATCAATAAGTGTGGTACCTACCGTAGGTGACAGGTCCTCCTGTAGTGAGGGGGTTGGTGAGCTGCCTCCCTCTCTAGCGGTTGGTTCCCTCAAAGTATCTGGGACCGAACCCACGGTATGCAAACTCCATTAATCTAGCCACATGGTATGGGAGAGCTGAAGGAGTTAATTAAGTGCACACATGAGGACCACACTAGGTACACGGCGGGACCCCATTATGTTAATGGGGGTGAGATGGCTGAGTTATGCTGGATAGGTAGAGAGGGCATGGGCATTGCAGTGTCCCTCTTAAATGCAAAATACAATGAGGAAGGTGTGTAGTGACATGGGGCGTATGTATCACTTTACCGAGGAACTCTATGTTTCACAGCTGCACACGATGTACACAGGGGTTCCGTCGTAACGTTGACTCTCACGTGACTGTCGCCCCATCTGGTCCTGGACTTTGATTAGTGCGTACGAGTTTCCTCCCGAGTGTGCATGGGCGAGGTGGCCCCGTCCACAGGCTATTTTGTAAATGTTGTAATCTCATTCTTCCATGAATGGGTTGTTGTCTATGTCTCAATTGTAGAGGCATCGCCGCAAGGCCATAAAAATGATTTTCCCAAATCTATCCAAAATTAAATAATGGGATGTTGGTACTGACCGTAAAACCCTATTCCTTGAGTTCATTGAAGGACACAGATTTTCTTCATTACTGATGGGTTTAATGTCACCACCTACAAGAGCAGGATGCTAGGTGCAACTAAATTAAAAGAACTACTAAGGGGTGGCAACACAGAGCTCAATTAGTAGCCAGAAATAGTAGGAAAACCACAGAGACAGCCGAAAAAGACTGGGCGGGTGCTGTGTCCTTCGATGAACTCGGAGAAAAGGATTTACAATGAGTACAAAAATCCCATTTTCTCTTCTGTTTATTAAAGGACACAGCTTTACTTTGTGACAGATGGGACATCCCAAAGCAGTGGCAGAAAGATGAAGAGTGCGTTCAAAACTAGAAACAACAACAAAACAGGGAACCGCATCCTGGCAGAATTCAAACCGCCTGCAAAACCCTTTCGACGAAAGATGGCATCCCCCGAGGCAGCAACATCAACCTTGTAGAACTTGGTAAAAGTGTGAACAGACAACCGGGTAGCTTCCTTACAAACCTGAGCAAAAGAAGTGGAATAATGAAATACCCAAGGGTCACTAAGCTCCCTGGAAAAATATAAAGTAAATGGAGAAAAGAAAAATAGAAAAAAAAAAGAAGAGAAAAAAATATAGGTCCTACTCCTGAGAATCCTGGGAAAAAAGTTGAACTAAGCTGGCTGGTTTCTATTCAACCAGCTGATGCTGCTCGAAATTTAGCCTGTGTGTACGGGGCTTAAAGTGGAAGTAAACTCCCCTATCGTTTTCATCCACGGAAGCTGCCATCTTTGCCTCTGCCTGTTTAATCTTCAGCTGCCACGGTGCTGCATATGTGATCCGTTATGACACCAGCCATTGGGTGGTTTGACAGTTTGGTTGAGAGCACAGCCAATGTGCAGTTAGCATTCCCAGCATGCCGTTTTTTTAAACTGTTTAAGTCGATGGGTTTACTTCCACTTTAAGTCATGCCTTTAATTTAGTTGCACCTAGAGACCTGCTCCTGAAGGTGGCAACATCAAACTCATCTGTCATGAAGAAAAGTTGTGTCCTTCAATAAACGGAAGAGAAAACATTTTTTGGCTGGATTTATGCTTTAAAGGATTAATAAACCCAAAGAATTTAATTTAATGCAGGTTACAGTCCCTTGATGTGGTAACTGTATCGGGAGTGAAGCCTAGGGTGACAACCGTGGCTCCTCCATACATACAGTGGAGAAGGGATGTCGCCAACCAGGTACAGGAGATGTGTTATTTGCAGGATTACAAGGTGAAAATAAAAGGATAAAACCCTGAAAAACTAATTCAGTCACCACACAAAGGACTACTAACCTGAAATATATTATATTTTTGGTTCTAGGTTTAGATACAGTTTAACAGTCATAAGGAGTTCAAAGACTCCATATAAATGCATGGAGTACATCCTATTATTCATGTAATTTACAACAGAGGTATATTCATTTATCATAATTGCCTGCTGTTATGTGAGACACTATCTTTCTACAAATACAAACCATGTGGAGAATTCACTGAGCTTTTTGATCCAGGGTAAAATGATGGATAGTTTTGACATTGTTTGGAAGTTTGCTTTGACAAATGTGTCTCAAGTATTTCGGTAAACGTCATGTAGACGGCACATCTCTAGAAGCAGACTGAAGCCTGGGCTATTTATAAATCACGGTACCTAAAGTGTCATAAATATAGTGTGTGCCTTTTCTGGCTATGCTATAGAGGTGTTACCTAGCTGATGTTTCCACTCCAACTGTTTACAGATGAACTTGGGGTACCCCATACTCCCCTCTTTAGCTAATTACTAGGTTTAAAAAATATGCTGAGAAACATTTGCCTAAATGTGTGGTCACATGATGTACCAGGTCCTGAGTCTTTGTAGTGGAGGATGGTCCTCCTTCAGGTTTTCATGCCTATCCCTGGGTGACACGGACACTTCCTACTGGGTGTCCACCCACGGGTTACTTTGAAGTTGGCAGCAGCTGAAGACATTAGGAACAGGCAGCACTGGATCAACTGCTCTTGACTCCCTGAAGCAGCGCCAGTGAGGGACATGGAAGGTGATGTGTATAAAAGAGTTCTATAAGGTTGTTACCATAAAAAAAATGAATGGATGATTTGGAGGGGAAAGAGGGGGGCATGAGCGATCCCCCAAGATAGGCTTTAAGATGGCGGAAAGCCATTAGTATTACTGTGAAATTCAGATCGCACGTTTTCTTCAATGTTCGGCAGTGATATACTGCAGCTAACCTAGCTACACACATGGCAATTTGGTGGAGTGATTGAGCTTTCAATTAAAATTTTTGGTCGAGATCGCAAAGCAATCACAGAGACATGAAATGATGGGTTATCTGCAAGTAGATGGGATTTATATGGCTGTGATCTAATATTAAATAGTAATTATATGAACGGGAACAACTCTAATTAGTTGCTGATCATTAATAGGGACTCATTGACACATGGGACTGAAAGCTAGCAGCCTCACAAAATGTTGGCTGGAGGCCCTAATGGAGGGGACGTTTATTATTGTCCCATTGACTTACATTGTCATGGTTACATAAAACTTATTTTTATTTTATACATTATAGAAGTCCCATTCACCACGATATGAAGATCTTTCACACATGAAATTCCATGGGGGATGGTGTGTGTGCTCCCGGTGCTCCCGGTTTTCCTCTTTGTTCCCTTCCCCAGCTCCTGGCCTAGACTCATTTGGCTGTCCCCTGGCATGTAGTATTGCACGGTCCCTTTATCAGTTTATACGTGAGTATTTTTGAGCATGGCCAGTTATCTCCAATTTACTCCCTTCTCCCCAAGTAAGTAGTTAAACCAAACTATATTGGTTATCTATATCCCTTTACAGAACATTGAAGAATTTGCTCCTGATGAGTGAATAGAAGTCCATGAAACGTGTCGAGCTCATTCTGATGCATCCAATATACATCGAGAACTTTAGATGGTTTTCCCTTCTCTTAGATCCCATTTTGTGATATGGTTCACCCTGCACATGGGGGATTATGATGTACAATTTTATTTGCTTGTGCCATGCTGTTATATTTCCCATGCCCTGTACAAACTCTGAAGGTTTTTCTGATGGAGTTCCGACGGAATTCCACTCAAGCTGTCTTGCATACACATGGTCACACCAAAGTCAGACCGTCAAGAACACAGTGACGTACAACACATATGACGAGACTAGAAAGCGTAAGTTCAATAGCCAGTAGCCAATAACAAGCGGTTTTCCTGATAGGAATTGGTTCCGTCGGAAAAATATTGAACATGTTCTCTTTCTAGGTCCATCAGGAATTTTGACGTAAAAAGTCTGATAGGGCATGCACACGGTCGGAATATACAATGAAAAGCTCCCATCTGACTTTTTCTGTCAGAAATTCCGCTTGTGTGTACGGGGCATTACTATGTATGTTAATATCTCTTATTCTTTCATGCATGTTATACTGTTTTATGTCATGCCAATCATTGTTTTACCAATAAACATACAGATGTTTATACCTAATTTGAATTTGTTTTATTCCACCATGCACACTTCATTCAAAGTCCAGACCTTCCCCCTCTTCGCATATAGTATAGGGATGGGGCATAAACCTTCTCTCATGTCCCATTTAAAGTTCCAATGTCCCCCCCCCCCCACCTTTTTTTTTTCATACAGATTAGGGATGGAGTTTTTATGTGGTTAGGACCCATCATTTTCCTATGGCTGACCCTAATGGGGCCAGACTTACCATTGGGCTTGACTGGGCTCAAGCCCATGGGCCCCGCCCAATAGGGGGCCCCGCCGAGATACATAGCCGAGTGTACGCGGCTCAGCTCCGCTCACAGTTACGCCCTGTGATGGACATAACACAGGGACTAGGAGTGACTGTGAGCCAAGCCGAGTACACTCGGCTACTCCCGGCTCCGCTCGGGACTGTGAGAGTACCCGAGAGCTGCTGAGATGACCCAAGAGCCGCCGAGAGGACCAGAGAGCCGCCAAGATACAGAAGATTCTATATCTTGGTGGTGCCATTTTTAAACTTCAAGACTGCAATGACAAGGCTGCAAATGACACTGGGGCAAGGCTGCAACTGACAAGGCTGCAAATGACACTGATAAGGCTGCATCGATGGGCATTTAAATGTAAGTTTTTTCCTTAAACATCCCTCCTAAAAGTTTTTTTCCTTAAAATTCCCTCCTAAACTTACATGTTATACACCGGTGCCTGTTATATGCTAATAAATACGGTAATGTATAGAAGGTAGGGCCCAAAAGTGACTCAAGCCCAGGGCCCCCACCACCCTAAGTCCTGCCCTGCAGACCATAATTCAATATATCATTTACAGAATATAGTTTGCATTGATAGATACCACACCACTGGTGCTGTGCATTTGATGTCCTGCAGGGTGCCTGATCACGCCTTGCATTTGGTATTTCAGCTTGGCTGACATGTGGGGAGTCACTCCTGTGTTCTGCTGGGCTGTCTCTCCTATTGTGCCTTGGCAGCGTGACGCTGAAGGGGATGATGATTATGCTGGGCTCATATCCTAGTCCCCATTCAGTGGTATTCAATTGTTTAGGCAGCACATTCCATGTACTTCCAGATCACCAGTTTGGCTCCTTAATCCACTAGGATTCACTAAGGTAAATATACATTGAGCATTTTGTGCACATTGTTCCCACTCTGGCATTTCTTTTGGGCCAGTATTTGTAATATTCATTCACTCCTGTGTTCTTCTCTATTTATTCCCCCTTTTAAGAGATCCTTTCCTTAACTTCTCTCATCCTTGAGCTGGTTACTGTTCTCCTTTTCACCTTGGTCATATGTTCCACATCATTTCCTCACCGTAGCTATGGGCTTTATTCTATTCTTGTCCCATTGACTTACATTGTCATGGTTACATACCACTTATTTTTATTCTATACATTATAGAAGTCCCATTCACCACGATATGAAGATCTTTCACACATGGCAGTCCATGGGGGATGGTGTGTGTGTGCTACCAGTTTTCCTGTTGGTTCCCTTCCTCAGCCTCGGGCCTAGACTCATTTGGCTGTCCCCTGGCATGTAGAATTGCACGGTCCCTTTATCAGTTGATACGTGAGTATTTTTCAGCATGGCCAGTCATCTCCAGTTTACTCCCTTCTCCCCAAGTGAGTAGTTACACCAGATTATATTGGTTATCTACAGTATCTCAAAAAAGTGAGTACACCCCTCACATTTTTGTAAATATTTTATTCTTTTCATGTGTCAACACTGAAGAAATGACACTTTGCTACAATGTAAAGTAGTGAGTGTACAGCTTGTATAACAGTGTACATTTTCTGTCCCCTCAAAATAACTCACACAGTCAATTAATCTTGAAACCGCTGGCAAACAAAAGTGAGTACACCCCTAAGTGAAAATGTCCAAATTGGGCCCAAAGTGTCAATATTTTGTGTGGTCACCCTTATTTTCCAGTACTATTTCCAGTACAGTACTATTTTCCAGCAATGCCTTAACCCTCTTGGGCATGGAGTTCACCAGAGCTTCACAGGTTGCCACTGGAGTCCTCTTCCACTCCTCCATGATGACATCACGGAGCTGGTGGATGTTAGAGACCTTGCGTCCCTCCACCTTCCGTTTGACGATGCCCCACAGATACTCAATAGGGTTTAGGTCTGGAGACATGCTTGGCCACTCCATGACATTTACCCTCAGCGGTAGTCACGGAGGTGTGTTTGGGGTCGTTATCATGTAGGAATACTGCCCTGCAGCCCAGTTTCCACAGGGTGGGGTTAATGCTCTGCTTCAGTATGTTACAGTACATGTTGGAATTCATGGTCCTCTCAATTAACTTTAACTCCCCAGTGCCGGCAGCACTCATGCAGCCCCAGACCATGACACTCCCACCACCATGCTTGACTGTAGGCAAGACACACTTGTCTTTGTACTCTTCATCTGTTTGCCGCCACATACGCTTGACACCATCTGAACTAAATAAAATTTATAGTGGTCTCATCAGACCACAGAACATGGTTCCAGTAATCCATGTCCTTAGTCTGCTTGTTTGTGGGATTTCTTGTGCATCTTTAGGAGAGACTTCCTTCTGGGATGACAGCCATACAGACCAATTTGATGCAGTGTGCAGCGTATGGTCTGAGCACTGACAGGCTGACCCCCACACCCCTTTAACCTCTGCAGCATTGTTGGCAACACTCGTACGTGTATTTCCCGAAGACAACCTCTGGATATGACGCTGAGCACGTGCACCCAACTTCTTTGGTTGACCATGGCGAGGTCTGTTCTTAGTGGAACCTGTCCTGTTAAACAGTTGTATGGTCTTGGCCATCGTGCTGCAGCTCAGTTTCAGGGTCTGGGCGATCTTCTTATAGACTAGAACATCTTCATGTAGAGCAACAATTTTTTTTTTACAGATCCTCAGAGAGTTCTTTGCCATAATGAATTTCCAGTGACCAGTATAAGAAAGTGAGAGCAATAACACCAAATTTAACGCACCTGCTGCCCATTCAGACCCAAAACCTTGTAACACTAATGAGTCACATGACACCGGGGAGGGAAAATGGCCAATTGGGCCTAATTTGGACATTTTCACTTAGGGGGTGTAATCACTTTTGCTGCCAGCAGTTTAGACATTAATGGCTGTATGTTGAGTTATTTTGAGGGGACCAAAAATGTACACGGTTATACACGCTGTACGCTCCCTACTTTACATTGTAGAAAAGTGTAATTTCTTTACTGTTGTCACATTGAAAGATATAATAAAATATTTACAAAAATGTGAGTGTACTCACTTTTGTGAGATATTGCATATCCCTTTACACAACATTGATGCATTTGCTCCTGATGAGTGGATAGAAGTCCACGAAACGCGGCAAGATCATTCTGATGCATCCAATACACATCGAGAATTTTAGATGGTTTTACCCTCTCTTAGATCCCATTTTGTGATATTGTTCACCCTACACATGGGGTATTATGATGTATTATTGTATTTGTTTGTGCCATATTGTTATATTTCATATTGATACCTCTTACCGCTTTCACACACGTTATACTGTTTGTCATGCCAATCATTGGTTTACCAATAAAAATACAGATGTTTATACCTATGTGAATTTGTTTGGTTCCACCAAGCACACTTCATTCAAAGTCTCAACCTCCCAACTCTTTGCATTAACATATACACAGCATGCTGGTGGAATGTTCATAAAGCGATTGAATATGGAAAGGGGTTACAGAACTTGTCCAACTGAAAACTGGCCACAGACAGTATACTTGCAGTTCACGTATTACACAGGTCAATTAAAATACACAGTTGCATGCAAATGCTAAACAGCATTAGCTGTGCAATCATGTCGGGGTGTATTTATACAAAAAAAAAAAAAAATGCGTAGCAATTCAAACAGTGAAAGTACATGTACATGAAATGTCTGTAAAAGGGGCAAAAGACACATGTTGTTAGGCTAGTTCCTGTGCTAAAAGTCTTAGTTCTTTATTGATTTCAAATAAAAAAATACAATATTTGGCCACTGGATGATGCGATGTACTAGAGGTAATTCCTATGATCCAAGGATTTTATAAATACACGCCTTTGTAAAAAGGAAAAATAATTTAAATCACTTACCAATGGGCATGAATGGCTGCGAGGGCTGGCTGGGACGAGACATACCGATGGCATTTACTGCATAGATACGTATCTCATATATGACCCCCTCAATCATCCGTTTAGATTCGTAGCTTAGTTCATTCACCAGGTCATAGTTCAGCCTCATCCAGCGGTAGCTTTTCTTCTTCTTCCTCTCCAGGACATAACCTGCCAGTGAAGTG
The DNA here is from genome assembly GCF_037356315.1 of Lithobates pipiens. Lineage (NCBI taxonomy): Eukaryota > Metazoa > Chordata > Amphibia > Anura > Ranidae > Lithobates > Lithobates pipiens. The sequence goes on along the minus strand of NW_027507686.1, from coordinate 217,323,222 downwards.
ACACCGTTAGTAACATCACTGAGAACATTGGTAAAGAAATGGGAAAGTGCAGTTTCTCTTTGTAATATACAAATAGTTGCAACAAAAGCATACAATGAAACAGAAGGCGGCACATCTAAAATCATTTTACTGGGGAAAACTTTTATGTATTTTAATTAAATACATATTTCAAGGTGTTATACGGCAATATTTGTTAAAAAAGTAGGTTTTAATTGTATGCTGGAGATGTGTTGGGTTTCCCTCTAGTGCAGGGTTTCTCAACCAGGGTTCCAGGATTCCTCAAGAGGTTGCTAGAGGTTCCTTGAGCAAGGAGCAATTTCTGCCTCTTAGATAAGTTCCCACTTATATCATTGATCTTTTTAGCTATCTGTAAGGAGGTAATGACCTCAAGTGTGAGGAACGTTCTTCCCACTGACCATCACACTAATGTATAATGAGGTGTAGATATAGTAATTTGTAGCCGAGGTTCCCTGAGACCAGAAAGTTATTTCAAAGGTTCCTCTGTGTTGAAAAGGTTGATAAAGGCCGTTCTAGTGACTATTAGGGATGGGCCGAACACACCCCGGTTCGATTCGCACCAGAACATACCGAACAGGCAAAAAATTTGGCAGAACACACGAACACCATCATTAAAGTCTATGGGACACGAACATGAATAATCAAAAGTGCTCATTTTAAATGCCCCATTTACGTAACCGAGTGGCCCCGCCGCCCCTCTGATCCAGAAAAGCCACGGGGAAGTCCCTGTGCGCCAGAGGGGGCGGGGTCACCCGGGAACGTCACCGCGTGGCCCCACTCTCAGTTATACAAGAACTGTGAAAGTGAAGAGGTCGCGGCTTTGTTTTGTTTTTTTCGGTCTGTAGGTGGAGCGAGAGAAGAAGATAAATGGACTTTGTGGGACATTTTTATTTTTTAATAAAGGACTTGTACCAAGCTGTGTCTTATCTTTTTTAACATTTTGACACTTTTTTTGTGAAATGGTAGGGGTACATTTGTACCCTGTTACCATTCCAACAGGAGGGAGGCCGGGATCTGGGGGTCCCCTTGTTAAAGGGGGCTTCCAGATTCCGATAAGCCCCCCGCCCGCAGATCCCCGCAACCACCGGGCAAGGGTTGTGGGGATGAGGCTCTTGTCCCCATCAACATGGGGAGAAGGTGCTTTGGGGGGCTATGTGGCCTGGTTTGGTTCAGGAGGGGCGGTGCTCTCTCGACCCCCCTCTTTTCCTGCTGCCTGCAAGGTTGCGTGCTCAGATAAGGGCCTGGTATGGATTTTTGGGGTGACCCCCCACAACTTTTTTTTTTAAGTTTTGGCACGGGGTTCCCCTTAAAATCCATACCAGACCTGAAGGGTCTGGTATGGATTTTGAGGGGGACCCATACGCCATTTAAAAAAAGAAAATTTACACAGGGTTCCCCTTAATATCCATAATAGACCTGAAGGGCCTGGTATGGAATTTGGGGGACCCCCCCTGCAATTTTTTTTTAATTTTGGGGTTCACCTTAATATTCATACCAGACCCAAAGGGCCTGGACTGGGGGGATCCCATGCCCTTTTTTCAATGAGTTTTATCTGTAGTGCCAGGACCGATAATTCATTATAGCCGTGAGTACTTAAATTACTTTTTTTCCTTTAGAAATGTCATTTTGTGCAGGGACTGTTCTAAATGTGCCATTTTACAGGCATACTATAGACACCCCCAGGTACGAAATGTAAAGGAATGTTTCACTTTAAGCATTATTAAACTTTTTTTTTGCATTGATACATATCCCCTGGGGCGGGACCCGGGTCCCCAAACACTTTTTATGAAAATAACTTGCATATAAGCCTTTAAAATGAACACTTCTGATTTTTCATGTTAATTTCACATAGACTTTAACGGTGTTCCGACGGCTTTTAAATTTGCCCCGAAAACACCGCATATTGTTCAGTGTTCTGCAGAACATCCGAAACAACCAATGTTCGGACTGAACTTATGCTCAGGCCGAACTGTTCACCCATCCCTAGTGGTTATTTTTATGTCACGCAAAATAATCAACAACATGCCTAAACAATGGCTGTCATTGAATAAATCAATGGTATTGATGGATCTGGGTACCCATAGAGAGTGTAACTAATGCAAATGCAACTAGTAATAGGACTAACCATCATGTACATATATATTTACATATATAGTTACCCATTACAATAACACAAGTTAAAAAGGTTATGCTTGTTAAAGTATCTTTGAAGTTTTGAGTAGGGATTGGTTACCAAACCATTTACATGGCAACAAAAAAAGAAAAAACGGTGTGTAGACATGGAAATTATGGTAAATAGCAGTGCAATGCACTATGGCAGTTGTGGACAATGTAGTAGCACTGCAGCACTGCAGCACTGCAACACACACCACGAATGATATGTTATTTTTTTTATTAAAAAAGGGTCATTGTATAGTGTGTTAAGGTGCCCTGCGAACCAATCAATATGAAATATGTGTAACTGAGACCGGGGCTTGACCCATCAGTGGATCACAATTGGAGAAGATCAAACAAATTCACATGGGGTACAATGGCTCCCTATAAACAGGGGACCTCATATTTGGAAGGTACAAATACAATATCCAAAAAGAGTACCAGGCCTGCTCATTGGTCTAGTGCTCTTTTTGGACTTTGAATACATATTTACCATTCAATATAACTGCAGCACACAATAATGCACAACAATGTGTTGTAATGCACGTGCATTAATGCAGAGTATCGTGTGAATGGGTCCTAACACTAATCTCTGTTGGTCTGTTGGGAAGATTTCTCCTCATTTTCTGTCTCAGGGACACAACAGGCAGTGAGAAGTAATCTCTCCAAATTGATAAATAATAGCTTGGAAATGATAGTATTTTGAATGGTAAGCAGTGAAATTCCACTGAACAGTGGTAGGTACTATGGATGGATGGTATCTCCCTTACCCAGAATTGGCATGCCTCCATTGTACTGGGGTGCATCCCACTGTACAGTACAAAAGTCCTCTCCAATGTTAAGGATCCTGGGGGCTTCAGGAGGGTCTGGAGCCTCTGTAAGAAAAAGCAAGGAGAACATTGTAGAGTATATCATTATAAATCCTGTATATAGGATGACTTCTGAGACAACAACATTGTCCACTCCCAACATAAAGCTACGTAGAAGTTGTTATCTGAGAAGTACAGAATTACATTTATAAAGAAGGCATTAAAACCTAATTTTAGTAAGATTTTAGTAAGAAAAAAAAAAGGAAAAAGGATCAGCTCAACTACCATTACCTATTATAAGTGTGATGTGTCCCTTGTGCTGCTAACTCCTGGTTTAGTTGAGATTTTCCTCTTCCAACCCTCCCCACCTCCGCAAACTTAAACTTCCAGTGGGCTGGGTGTTAATAGAGAGAAAGGTCCTCTCAAATGCGATTATGCCAACTCTTTCTTCCCTCTTCAAATACTTTAAATGGATAAAACTTTCATTCATTCACCATTTATATTGCTCTTTTCATTTATGGAACCTATAGTAGAGCTTCTATGAATGGAGGAGGGGGCAGAAAGGGCAGGGATAGTCTCCACTCTAAGGAAGTGCATATGATAGGCCCTTCAGCTTTAAAAACTCCTGCTGCACCAGAAGAGTTTGGTGATGGGGATCAGGGGGATTTGGAGGACAGAGGGTTTCAACTAAACCAGGAGCCAGCAGCACAAGGGACATGTTACATTGATAGTAGGTATATCCCTTGTGCTGTTTGTTTCTGACTAAAAACATTAAAGAGGAGCTGCACCTTTAAAAAAAATATTAAAAATCAGCAGCTACAAATACTGGAGCTGCTGACTTTTAATAAATGGACACTTACCTGTTCCAGGGTCCAACAATGTCGGCAGCAGATGACAAGAAACCGCCCGTTTCTCAGCTGCCCCCGCCGCCATCCTCGGTAAGGGAATCGGGAAGTGAAGCATTGCGGCTTCACTGCCCGGTTCCCTACTGCGCATGCGCGAGTCACGCTGCACGTCTCCACTGGTCCCCGCTGTGTCCTGGGAACTGTGTGTTTCCCAGAACACAATGGGGGGGTGGGGCATTTGCGGCTAGCTTGTCCCGGAAGTGGGTGCAGATACCTGGATTATACAGGTATCTGCACCCCTCTCCCCCCTGAAAGGTGCCAATTGTGGGGGGGGGGGGGGGGTTCCAATGAGTGGACCTTCCACTTTAGGGTGGAGGTCCGCTTTAAAGTTTATGTAGAATTAAGTTCTTTCATTTGCTCCCTTTGGGTCTGTGAAATGTACCATTTAATGTGTTTTGTTAAATCTCATAACTTAAAGCGGAGTTCCACCTAAAAATTGAACTTCCGCTTTAAGTGTGGGTGACCCTCTGACATGCCACTATTGGCATGTCATTTTTTTGGGGGGGAGGGAGCGGATACCCCGTTTTTATAGGCACCCAGCTCCCCCATCCTCCCCTGGTGCTGTGGCCCCCAGAAGGAAGATCACCTCTCCCCCCTCCCTCCCTGCAATTTTCTGGGACACGTCACAGGTCCCAGAAGACTGCCCAGCCCTTCAAAGTGCAATGCGTGTCCAGCTGTGAAGCCACACCCGGGCGCCCACAGTTAGAATGCCAGCGCCGCAGAGAGGAGGGGGAGAGGTGCGGGGCTTCGTACTCCCGCATCGCTGGACCCTGGGACAGGTGAGTGATTATTAAAAGTCAGCAGCTACACTTATTGTAGCTGCTGACTTTTAAATGGGTGTAACTCCGCTTTAAAAAAATATCTGATATCTGATGATCCTGCCAGAAATCTTGTGAGCTGATAACTTTCTTTGCCCTTTGCCTTTGCCTGTGCTGACTGATATCAGTTACATTGTTCTCAGTTATCTCTGAGGTCTACAAAACCACACCCTTCCATGTTATGAACAATAGGTAAGGGGCAAGGCTCTGTAGTCCTCTCCTGTTTATGTCGTCTTAAAGCGGTAGTAAACCCGCAATTTTTTTTTTTAAACCTGCAAAGCAAAAGGCATAATGAGCTAGTATGCACCGCATACTAGCTCATTATGAAATACTTACCTTAGAACGAGGCCCCGACATCTGGCCCGATCCACGCCGAGGGAGCCGACATGCTCCCTCGGCGTCTCTTCCGGGTATCGCGGCTCCGGCGCTGTGAGTGGCCGGAGCCGCGATATCGTCACTCCCGCGCATGCGCGCGGGAGATTTCAGTCCGGCCGCACGAGCGCTGCCGGATTTTCACGGAGAGAACCCCCTTGTGCGCATGCGCCGCTGCAGTCAGCGGCGCATACCGAGGGGAATATCTCCTAAACCGTACAGGTTTAGGAGATATTTTTTTTACCTACAGGTAAGCCTTATTATAGGCTTTCCTGTAGGTAAAAGTTAAAAAATTGACCATACAACCACTTTAATACAGTAGGGTGAGTGAGAGTTGCCACCCTAGGACAGAAGTGTGTTACTGGTAGGGTCACCAAGTGAAAAAAAAGCTTAAAAGTGCAAACATAATCAGAAAAAGCTAGCTCTGGGTCTTTTAGTATCCATTCTTTTGCTGGCAAACCCAGAAAGGACCACTTACCAGTTTGCTGGTATCCAATGAGAATCATGCAGTCAAAGCTGGCTTCACATTGTTGTGCTGCGCTAACAGGCACATTATGTTCATTAATACAATGCCATTCTAAAGCACTTCAATGCTCCTACTCTGTGCATGTACGATGCAGAGCAGTTGTGACAACATGCTGATGTAGTGTGAGCCCAGCCTAAAAGCCAAACTTCAAGAAACCTGCTAAATAACCTGCCAAATGATCTGTATCTCTGGCTTTCCAGTCCTGATATTTACAGAGCCCTGCCAGACAGCACAACCTGCCTTTTCTCTACTGTAGTTAAACAACAAAGCAAGGTCAACTAATTTCCCCAGCCAGTGACTGGACAGTAGAGGAACAGCAGGAGACTGATGAGGTCATCTCTCTCTGCTCATTATTTTTTCAACGTGTTCCTTGCCAATACATCAGGTCACCGGTATTGGAGGAGTATTCAAATTAGGATTGGGGGGGGGGGTCAGTTAGGGGTCAGACTTTAATGGAGGGTAGACTGGGGATAAATATGGGGAGAGTTATGGCAGATGACAAGAAAGTTCCCATGTTGCAAACAACCTTTGGAAATGATAGTGCCATTTGTACTACTAAAGAAGATATGCAAAACACCAGTGAAAAATGTAATAATGCATTAAAGTGGTGGTTCACAAATGCCAGAAGTCTGCCAAGTAAAATAGGTATTGCTGAAACTTGGCTTCATTCCTCACATGACTGGGCTATTAATATTCCCAGCTATGCACCCTGTCAGGAAAGACAGGGTAAAAAGGAAAGGTGGCAGGGTCTGACTCTACAGTATGTGAGAAGGGATCTCAACGCGAATGTGAATTAGGACATAATTGATGAAGAGTGTGATGTGGCATCAGCATTATGGGTGGAACTGCATATAGATGTGTGTAGTTCAAAGTTAATCATTGGAGTTTCTTATATACCACCCAATGTTAATGAGAAGGTAGGGACACAGCACCTTGCACAGGGCTACAAGGGCTGGGACAGTGATAATAATGGGGGATTTTAACATACCCGGAAACTGACTGGAGTAATGGCACTGCTGGAACAGTTAAAGGGCAAAAATGTATAGTCCTATTATAGGACATGGTCCAGTTTATTGAGGCCTCAACTAGGAATGATGCTCTGTTGAACCTGGTAATCTCAAACCATGCAGCGCTTATTACTATTAATATAAATATATGTAATATATCCTATAATTGCCAGCTCCATCTAGTGGTATTTTCCTATATGATATCTTTTCCTAGCTTCAGGAAAATACTGCAATATGGCCACTAGATGGAGCTGCCAATCATAGTAAGTAAACATATTACACAAAACGACAGGGATTATTTGTGACTGCTGTGCGAATGCTTGGGACACTTCTAAAGTAATTTTTTTGTAAATAGAATCCAAAGACACATCATTATTCGGTATACTACTTTAAAGTGTGTGTGATAGTTTTACGAGCATGATAATTGTACCATACAAGCAACAAACACTATTAGTGCTGAGATTTCAGAATTGGAAAACTAATATATTATCCCTTTTGGGTTGAGGGAGAAAAAGGTTGAGGGTTTGTTTGTCCACTATGATCTTCATATCCCCAGCATAAGCTTTCATAACTGTGAAAGACAAGTTCAGATACTTTTTCTATCTGTAGGTTCTTTTTGAATTTTTCTGGGGAATTGAATAGATAGAGAATGAAAAAGCATTTCTATGCCCTGTGCTCTCTAGTGGAAAATAAATATAAACTGGTGACAACAGTTGACTGGAAAGCTAAACCCAGACTGCTAGGCTTGTGCCAATGACGAGGTAAGACTTCTTCTAGTGTTTCAGGTCACAATGAATAGCCAATGAAGGATTAATCCCTGTTACCAGGGCTCAAGTCCTGCGGGAACGCATGGGAATGGAGTTCCTGTACTTTTTCCACAACAGGAACTCAGTTCCCATTAGCAGTCCTGTCCTGCAAGACTTTGAAGTATGCGAGCTGTGTGGCAGGTGCTACACCAGCAGCCGCCGACACAGCCTGACCATTCAGGCATTGCCAGTAGGGGGCCCCATGACAGCTTCCACTTCGATCTACCTGTCAATCACAGCTAGCGAGTAGATCAGCTATTCTGCTCACGGGACATGCAGGGAGAGAGGTGAGCTGAGGGAGGAACATTAGTTTGGGGAGGTAAGCTGAGCACAATACCTGGCAAAGTTTAATGTCAGCTGGGAAGTTTATGTGGAAATATGTGAAGGGTTGGAATAGCAGCGAGTGTGTGTTGGAGCCCTGCAGAGTTTTCAGCCCCTCAAGCTAACATACATCTCCTAAGCAGGAACACATCACTATCTCCCCAAGCATTCTGTCCAGATAATGTGCAATTCATTTATGACCTTTCCGTTTAACCCTGTGTTATCCAAACTCTGCTCAATGAAAAGTGTAAACTCACCACATACACACTCTATATACAAAATAAAATTCCCCAATAAAGATTAGAACATGATGTTCAAGTTTGCATGGAAGCACAATTGAATGAATGCTGATTATTCTGAGAATTACCATATTTATGTTTATTGAGGATTTTTTTTTTTTTTTATGTACTAACAGTTAAAGCGGAGGTCCACCCTAAAATGGACCTTCCGCTCATCGGATTCCTCCCCCCCTCCGGCGCCACAATTGGCACCTTTCAGGGGGGAGGGGGTGCAGTTACCTGGATAATCCAGGTAACTGCACCCACTTCCGGGCTAGCTCTCTGCGGAAAGGGGCGTACATTACGCCCCTTTCCGCAAGTGCCGGCCCCCTTCCGCAAGTGCCCCGCTGCCTGCTGGGAAACACACAGATCCCAGAGGCAGCGGGGACCATCCTCATTGCGCAGCGCGGTTCGCGCATGCGCAGTAGGGAACCGGGAAATGAAGCCGAAAGGCTCCATTTCCTGATTCCCATACCCAAGATGGCGGCGGCAGCACTCGAGTGTCGATCTAGAGATCGGCTTCGGGTGCCAACATCGCGGGCGCGCTGGACAGGTAAGTGTCACTATTTTAAAAGTCAGCAGCTGCAGTATTTGTAGCTGCTGACTTTAAAAAAAAAAAAAAAAACGCGGAGTCCCGGCGGACTCCCGCTTTAAGCTTCATACACACAATACGAAAATTGGATGAAAAATACCACTTTTGAAGAGTTCGTGCGTATGAGCGTATCTTTTTTTTTTTTTTTTTTTTTGGTGGGGGAGTGGATCTTGGATGGGAGTTCCCACACTTTTTTCCCCAGGACTTGACCCCTGCTTGTTACCCTCCATCCCAAGTTAAAGATCCAGTTTAGGATTTAGTTATTCTTTAGGACCATGACTATGGCTTACCAACGACTTTGACATTGACAGTAGCCTTATCCTCTCCAGCAGGATTCTTCACCAACACGGTGTAGGCACCTTCATCCAACTTCTCTGCACCCTCAATGATGAACACGCAATGGTCGGCGAAGGTCTCCACGTGAACTCTGCCGTCAGTTTCTGAAATGAGCTAGAAGGATTCTGGAGAGTTAGTCCACAGATCATCAGACATTAAACTGCATTCACTGCCGAAAGAGCCCACTAGAGTGACACACATACAGCAGACACAACAAGAACACGGTGGTAAGTGTAAACTACAAACAGGCACAGCTGTGCAGAGTAATAATAAATCAACTGGGATACCTTTCAGTGTACCGAATAGATGTGAACTCAGATACTAACAACCCCCATTTTCCTAGTGTTACGTCAACTTTCCAGTTTCAGCTATTTTGCAGGGAGTCTAAATACAGTAGTACCTGGGATTACAAGCATAATCCGTTCCAGAAGAATGCTTGTAATCCAAAGCACTTGTATATCAAAGCGAGTTTACCCAGGAATCAATGGAAACTTGGATAATTCGTTCCACAGCCACTGCTCGTCTATGCAGTACTGTATGCTGCCAGAGGTGGGGGGGGGCACCAGAAACACTAGGAGGAGCTCAGAGACGCTCGTAAACACTCAGAGACACTTGGGAACAGAGTGTTTCCGAGTGTCTCCGAGCATCACCGGTGCCCCCGCACCTCTATCCAAATGCGATACTGCACACCCCAGAGGCTTGAGTCCTGCTCATCTTGCAAGACAACACTCACAAACCAAGTCACGATTTAAAAAAAAAAAAAAGCAGCTCGTATTGCAAAACGCTCTTAAACCACGTTACTTCCAATCCAAGGTTTTACTGTATGAGTGTTCAGGTTAATGGGCACCAGAGTTAGACCCAGTGCTCTCAGCAATCAGCACTCAGTCACAGACCTAATCAAACACCCCCCTTCTATGGCCCGACATGCCTCCTCCAATACATGTCTATGTGAGGACACTTGTATTGAGGGGTGTGGCTGTTACTCAGCTCTGCCAGCACAAAACACTTCAGTGTGAGGACTAGAAGCAGTATTTTCATTGAAAGTAAAAGTTATTCAAAGGCATTTTAGCAAGAACCAGTCACAGATCTTAACATGCAGAGTACAGTATGATAACAAAGGTGTGAGACTTGGGTTTTAGGGCAGGCAAACAATGAACTATACAGTATAAACATATCTAGGAACCCATAACATGAAAAAAGGTGTGAAAAGAAATGTACATGACCCTGACGAACAACAGAGAGAGGCTGTAAACTATTTCCAGAGCCAACAGACCTCCAGACTCTGTTTCACTGCCCCACCTCGTTCCTGATGTCTGGACCTCTAGTGAGCATCACTGCACTAGTGACATCCACCTTTATCTCTCCATCCAATCTAAGGCTGCAACCATGGGTTGCAGGAAAGAAATTTGCTTAATTCCCTCATCAATACAGACAGTGCTGACATGGGACTCCCTCCAGTGGAGCCATTGTGTTTTCCTGGTGGGGGAAGGCGTCCCCGACAAGAGAACACAGCGGCTATGAGAGCTATGATTTTGGGTGGGGATAAGGATGATGGAGTCGAGTGGCAGCTGGTGCTCCATCGGTCGGAAGGGTGAGACAGACCTGCCCCCCCCCCCGTTGCCCGGTTGCACCAGCACACCACCACTCTCCAGTCACCCCCCCCCCCACCAACTCTCTTGCCCTGTGTTGGAGATAATGGGGCGCTCCGTGCAGGATTGGTGTCCAGGGATGCCAGATGAGGTCAACGGCATGGGGAGGATTGATGCCGGTGTGGATCAATGAGGTGTCTGCAGTGTCACAGGGGAGATTGGTGTGTGCTCCTCTCTTCTGCAGCCACAGGAGGAACTGACAGCACTCTGCATGGAGGGGCTGGAGGATTGAACTTCGCGGCTAGTGGGTCAGTCTCTCGGTCCTCTGTCATGTGTCTCCTCCCTCCTCGTCCAATGGGATCACTTCTCCTTTTCGGCCAATCGGGAAATGGGTCTGACCTGCTTCCTGATTGGCTGGGAGGAGGATCAGTGTGAGAATAGCGAAAATTAATTTGCTATTATCACACAACTGGGATGGCTTTGGGCGCAGTGCTCTGCGACCTGAGCCCACTCTATTTTGAAGCCTATTAGGGCCTCTGGCTCTAATCACATGCATCAAACCCCCCCCCCCCCCCCATTGGAATCCATGCATCCAGCGCCCTACATAATGCATGGGCCGGCACTGAGGAGTTACATTGTGAAAATGGATGAGGATGATTTTGGGTGGGGATGAGAGTTATATTGTGAAGAGCCTCTCCACAATGTAACTTTCATCCCCACCCAAAATCATCCTCATCCATTGTCACTGGTCCACTCAAATTTACAGCAAGCAGAATGCCACTGCACACTGGTGACTTTCCCTCCATGCTGCTCTCTTGCACCTGCAATGCATGCACCCGAGAGCGCTTGGTCCACTCCAACCACTGACGAGGCTGACCACACCCCTTCCCTGAATCCCACCCCACCCAATCAAAATACTAGTAACCAATAAGTAACCTAACAGCAGCAGGCTCCGCCTGAGCAGGGAAGGAAGCAGAGCGATTGCTGGATCACCTTCGGGGAAGGGGGGGGGGACCCAGGGAGGAGGAATCAGGCGGTGGCTTGTGTCATTCTCCATTGCGGGCGCCGCACGGGCCAGTGGCTGCCTGCTGTGCTAACAGTTTCATTCATTAAGCTGCTGTATGAGGATGCGGGCCAGCCCTGGGCCCGTCCAGGCCCCTTCAGACGCTTGGGCCCCTTACAAGTGTATTGCCTGTATCCCCCTGATGGCGGGCCCTGTTGGTGAGAGTTGCTCTCACCTCTTGGTCTAAATGACGGGAAGAGAAATCGATCGAAAAAACAAATGTCTTCATGACTGAGAAGGGTGTATTCTTTTCTTCTGTGGTGACGTGAGACTAAGCAGCTGGTCTCTAAGTGGTTTTGTATGCACCATTTATGTATTTTTAGATAATGATCGTATCCCTTCTTAAACATAAATAGATCTGACTCAGTCTTTAAAGTTTAGGGTGTGAGTATCTCCAATTCCCTATCTGATGGACCACCATTGATCCATACAGAGATATTATGTAACAAGTTAAAATGAAAACATTGCACTAGTTATGGCAGCCTTTCTCAACATTTTTTACCATGGAGAAACCCTTGAAATCATTTTAAAGCCATATAGAACCCCTGACAATAATTACTATAAACCACAGTGAAATAAGAGAAAAAAGGCATCAGCGCTTAATGGTATATAGCTGCTAGCAATTAGTGTCGATTTTTCAAAACACTGTAATAACAATATCAAAGAACAATTGCAGCGCTCAGCACAATACCAAAGAACTCAAAACACCTTAAAGTGGAGTTCCGCCTTGATAAAAAAATTCAAAGTCAGCAGCTACAAATACTGTAGCTACTGACTTTTAATATAAAGAAACTTACCTGTCCAGGGAGCTCACGATGTCGGCACCCGAAGCCGACACGTTCCGACACTCTGAGTGTATGCGCCGGCATCCTTACTAAGGGAAACAGGAAGTGAAGCCTTACGGTTTCACAGCCTGTTTCCTATTGCGCATGCGTGAGTCACGCTGTGCTTTCTGAATGGTCCCGCTGTCTTCTGGGACATGTGTGTCTCCCAGAAGACAGCGGGGGGAAGGAAGAGGGGCTGGACATTGCGTAGTTTGATGCACAATATTGCGGCAATCTTTCCCTGGAAGTGGGAGCAGATACCTGGATTAGACAGGTATCCACTCCCCTCTCCCCCCTGAAAGGTGCCAAATGTGGCATCGGGGGGGGGGGGATCCAATCCATGGAAGTTCCATTTCTGGGTGGAACTCCGCTTTAAGTGTTATATTAGTGAGTCACACATTGAAAATATAAAAAATCAAATAAAAAAACAAACATAAATAGTTCAAATTTTATCCTAAGAGAAAGTATCAAGTAATGTGATTCAGGTGATCTCCCTCCTCTAGTGCATCACTTAGCGCGACCTCCATCAATGCCAGAAAACCGCACTCACCAGATATAGTGGCTGTCTAATGAATAGAACAGCAAAAATCGCATTTCTGTCAGTGGTTATATATCTGAGAGGCAGTTCTCTGGGAACCCCTAGTAACCTCTGAAGGAATCCTCCGTTTTCATGAAACTCTGGTTGAGAAAGGCTGGATTATGGTGATGGTCATGTTAGTAAATGATCAGGTATATGTGGAGGCAGGGCTTTTTTTCAGCGGGAACGTGGGGGAACGCAGTTCTGGCACCTGCAGCACTGAATGTATGTTATTCAGGGTCTATTGATCTATGTTTGCGGGGTGGGAGGGGGGGTCTATTTTTGCTATAGAGGTCTATTATTGCTGGTGGGGGGATCTACTGTTATTGGGAGTGGGTCTTATGCTGCTTGGGCTCATTTGTTGCTGGAAGGGATCTAGTGATGCTGACTTCAGGGAAATCTTTTGTTGCTGCTGCCAGTCTATTGTTGCGGGGGGGGGGGAGGTATTTTGTTGCAGGTAATCCATTGTTGTTGGCTGCTGGGGAGTCTATTGGTGCTTTCTGCAGGGAGATCTGTTATTGCTGCTGGGGATCTTTTTTTGCTGGGGGAGGGGGTACTTTGTTGCAGGTTGTCCATTGTTGCTGGCTGCGTGGGGCCTATTTTACTGCTTTTCTTGTTATCATTAACATGTTCAACCTGGAGGCTTTTTATATATTGCTGGCGTACAGAATGCCGCCGGAAATGTAATGTAATTTCCTTCTTGTGTGATTGACTGATTTTTCCCATAAGTCTGCACTAAGATATAAGTCAAATTTTAGGCCCCCCCCTGCAGTTTTTGGTGAGGTACTCCCCAAGAGTTAAATACTTCTAAAGAAATGTAGGCACTTTTCCCATTAGAAAACACTGAGCATTCACCAGGTGATTAAAATGAACCCGACTCTCCCATTGAGGACAGTTTGCAAAAGACATAGTGAAACAAACATCTATTTCCCTAAAGGAATAAATGGGTAGGACTCTGCAACAAAGTTTGTTCAAATCCTTGCAATGTACATTGATCGCCAAAGGGGATTTTTTTTCTTTTTTTTTTTCAACAAAAGTGGAGTTACTTTTAAAACCTCAATATCTTCTTCTATCTCTCGGGGACTCTGTTGGAGAGATTTCTACACTGAGCTCCTGACCCATTATGAAGGGCACCCCATCAACCTGCTATTTCCAACTTTGGACGTTCCAATTCACAAAGGTGAGTTGGAACATTCAAAACTACTAGATGAATAAAACTTTTTACTCTTCACATCTAGCGAATGCTGAAACAAGAAGGAACAGTATTTTGCTTGCTTTAGAGCATTGGTGCTCAACCTGCGGCCCTCCAGCTGTTGTGAAAGTACAAGTCCCATCATGCCCATGCCTTTGGGAGCCTTGCTTTTAACAGTCAGCCTTGCTATGCCTCGTGGGACTTGTAGTTCCACAACAACTGGAGAACCACAGGTTGAGCACTCATGCTTTAGAGTAGGGATCCTCAAACTACGGCCCTCCAGCTGTTGCAAAACTACACATCCCATGAGGCATTGTAAAGTTCTGACATTCATAGACATGACTAGGCATGATGGGAATTGTAGTTCCTGAACAACTGGAGGGCCATAGTTTGAAGACCCCTGCTTTAGAGCAATGGTTATCAACCCTGTCCTCAGGACCCACTAACAGGCCAGGTTTTATGTATTACCTTGGGGAGATGCAGACTAGAATACTGCAATCACTGAGCAGCAAATGATATCACCTGTGATGTATTTCAGTTATCTTGCAAACCTGGCCTGTTAGTGGGCCCTGAGGACAGGGTTGATGATCACTGCTAGAGGCTCCAGATTGAAACTGTATGCTGTCATGGAGCTCACTGCCTACAGGAACCAAGACTCTCTCCATAATAAATATTCATCTTCCAAGCTCCAAAATGGTGTTGCCCAAAAAATATATAAAAACTATAAAGTGTAGTATATCCAGGGATTTTTTTCTCAGAGAATAGGTACAGGAACTCAACCATGCCCGCCACACACACACACCTGCCAAATGGCATCATATAGTAGCTCTTCCCTCTGCATATAACCCGCTCCCTCCACTGCCCTCATTTTCTCCCCCCTCCTTAAACGCTCCACCATCTGTCATATACATCTTACCTTTGTTGCAATATTAAGCTGAAACACCTATCCGGCTGTAGTACCTCCCAGCATACTATACTATACTACAAGAGAGATTATAAAGTAGGAGCATCAACAACTGGTCACCAGGGAAAAAATGGAGACCACAGAGGGTGCAGCCCACCACACACCCTCTCCTGCCCATGACTGCACTGAACCCTGGGCACCTGAGATAAGCTATCACTTGTAAACGCAGAAGCTGGACTTCAGTGTTACCAAGTGATAGTGGTGAGCAGGGAACAGAAGACCTGAGCCAGAGGTGGTGGATCTGAGTTCCCCCTAGTTCCTCTTGAAAAAAAGCCCTGCATCCAATACACCATATAATCAATATTACTTGGTTATGTGCAAATATATACTTTGCATCACCCAGTGTTCCCGACTCCTTTGCAACCACATGCCAAAATACCCAAATACTAAAAAGCCTTCCAAGTTTTTATATGTTGTTTGGGGAACACCATTCTGGAGCTTTGAAGGCGAACATTTGAGAAGAAATAAGATGGCACCACATATCTGTTTGGGAAATATGAGCTTTATTAGACCCTTATATATGCTGGGTCACACAGTCTGATGAGCGTTTGAATTGCTATAAGCACCTGCATATCTGCAAGTATCAAGATTGTGTCAATTGACTATAAAGCAATTGTTTTTTTTTTGTTTCCAGCAGCTGAAGTTTTTTTCTGGTAGAACTGATCACTTGGACATCTGAGTGTGGAGGATTAGCTCTTGTGATTGCCACTCATCAACACGCCCTGCAATGAGGAAATCTGTACTGGCAGTACATTGCCATTGCTAATCTCTCCTTCTAAAAATGCTACTTTTTTTGGCTGCAATGATGATCCCATGGCTTCAGGATTTTTTAAAGCATAGACCCAGAACAGGTATGCAATTAAGGAGTTCTGACATCACTCTGACATTTTAATCTGCATGCTTATTCTGGGTTAAAAAAAAAAAATCAAAATCCGAGACAGCCAGTCAATTAATATTTTTAAATGAGATCAGTGACAGCTGCTGCTTATAGATCCGCAAAAGTGTTCCGTATCCAAATTTTCCAGTCTAACTCGAGCCTCAGCCCTCACTTTTTTCTAAATTCTTCAGGCCAGTAATGTAGGTGCTGTGATGACGCCCATGGTTTGCAGTATGTCCTCAGTCTTTCAGTCTTCACTGGGTGTCATTCAACTTGGAAAACTGAGGACATCTTGTGGCGAAAAAGAGGCACTGCAATGTACTGCACCAGTGAGTAGACGTGCACTGCCAAAAAATGTGTTCGTTTTTCTTTCATTCCTTCTTTTAGTTTTTTCTTGAGTCATTCGTTATGATCGCAATTCGTAAATTCACAAATTCGCTAATTCGTAAATTTGAAAATCCAAAATTAAGAAAGAAAATTTGAAAAACGAACTAACTTATAATAACTAACAATTAAATTATAGGTATTGGAATTTCCTTTCAAATTTGGATGTTAGTGAACGTAACTAATATGAATTTATCCGAAGGTACAAATGATCCTAAATAATGAATGTGGCATCTAAACAAATGGAACCAAACAAATTAATAATAAATAATAATAAAAAGTCTTTATTATTATTATTGTTATTTATTATTATTAATTTGTTACGTTCCATTTGTTTAGATACAACATTTGTTATTCCGAATAATTCATAACTTCGGATACATTCGTATTCGTTACGTTCACTAACAGCCAAATTTGAAAGCAAATTCCAATACCTATAATTTAATAGTTAGTAATAGATAAATTATTATTAGTTAGTCATTATTTCAGATTTTTAGAATTTTCAGATTTTCGAATGTCAGATTTCTGGGTTTTTGTTAATTCGGATATTTGTCGAAATGCATTAAAAAAATTATTTGTAACTAAACGAATTGCACGTGTCTACCAGCAAGGAGGCTTTGCAGCGTTTCTTTTCTTTCTTTCTTTTTTTTTTTTTTTTTACACACTGCCTTTTTCGCCTGGAGTTGACACTATATAGGTGAAATGGTCAATTGATCCATAAAACATTCATTGTCAGAAGTATTTTTGCAAGCTGAATGAAATGTCACCATATTTTTTCTCCAAGGGATTAATGCATGTATCATGAGTTCCATACTCAGGTACTTATTATATTCACCTTTTTGATACTTGCTATATTTAGGCACACTTGCATATCTTACACATTGTTTATTTTCTGAGCACTTATTCTTATTTATTTTACTTTTTTGGATATTGCAGATTCTTCCACACAAGTCCATCTTTCTCCTCTCTTTCTCTCTCTCACTTTCTTTCTCTTTTTTCTTATTTTGTCATCTGCTAGTATCCCCTTGTTATCCTATGTTTTACACCATCTCCATGTCCCTACCATCCTTGACCCAGGCTTTTTACTTAGCTATACATATCTTCATGCCAATACTCATTGATTTTACTTTACTACTTTAGATGCCTGATAAACATATTTGTTTATAGCTTATACTCTTTATGGACTATGAGGTTTCAAGGGATACATCACTACTCACACAATTGCAGTTCACCTCTTTCCTCTCTTTCCTTGTCTATTTTGTCACCTGGTAGTACCCCTCTGCTGTCCTACGTTTCTAACCATCTTCATGTCCCTACAACCTTTGGCCCAAGCCTTTCATTCATGCATACATATCTTTATGCCAATACTTATTGATTCTACTTTACTACTTTAGATGCCTGACAAACATACTTATGTTTACAGCCTATACTTTTTATCGACTAACGAGGTCTCTAGGGATACACTACACCTATGTCATGGCTGCTCTCCGTTTGGCCCCGGGTGGGGTCCCACCTGACTCTGCCCCCTCAGCTCCCTGGGGAGGCATCTGATGCCGCCGTCTCGAGGCCACCCACCTGGAGCCATGGTAGGGTTGCCACCTGTCCAGGATTCACCCGGACAGTTCAGGTTTGGGTTCATGTGTCCGGGTTTCAGACTGTCTGAAACCCGGACACATTATTTAGACTGGACTATGGCTTTTCAGCAGGATTGCTGGCAGTGGTTGTCTCAGCTGAGAGTGTCTGTTACACTCTTTCACAGCCCCTAAAGCCAGCACTAACAAACCACCCCCCCCCCAAACACATACAGGTGGGTGAGGAGAGAGGGCTCGATCTGCACCTCTTCCACCCCACCCCCTTTGTGTCTGCCCACACTCCAATCCCCGGCGCTGTGCCTCAGATAAGGAAAGTGGGAGCTGGAAATTTGAAGTCCAGCAGCCTCAGATCCACCTGGTGCTGACTGCCAAGGGGTGATTGGGATCACCATCCATCCATCCCTGTCTGTGACTGAAGTCTCCCCCCTTCTCTCTCTTGCCTCTGAGTAAGTACAGTAAGGCAAATTAGGGTTCTCAGAGCACCCTTACATCAGAGTTCCCCTTTACACCAGCGGCCGTAGTGTTTCCCCTTACATTAGAGTCCCCTTCATATATCAGAGTTCTCAGTGTTTGCCCTTAAATCAGGATTCCCAGTGCATCCCTTACAGTGAAAGGGAACTCTGCAAGTTCAGATGTAAGGGGGAACTCTGTGGATTCTGATGTAAAGGGGGACTCTTGTTATTACTTCATATGATTACAAATGTTATTTAGTAGCAAAATATATGTATAGTTTATATAAAAAATTTCTGTGCACCACAAAAGTGTTCGGGTTTGACTTGAAGAAAAGGTGGCAACCCTAAGCCATGGTCAAGCTCAGTGGTAAGTATGGGGACCCACAACCCCTCCTACCCTGTGCCTTTGTAACTAATACTGTGCTATATTGCCAAACATTTATAATTTTGTTCATCCTAGGTACATTGTTACACACATCCACCCCTGAAGAGCGAGCTGGATCTTGCAAAACTAGTCTGGTAGTATGATGCCCGTGTACTAAGACTACTTCTACATTTATGTACCAATATTCCTTGTTTATGTATCTTTTTTAATTGGCAACTGTTGGTGTTATTTATGCATGTAAACAATTGTATTTAAATAAACCATATACTATATTTACTACTGTTATGTTTACTGGCGGAAACATTACCCACTTCACAAGTCCCAGGGTGAATCTTTTGTTTTTTATATGAGTTCCATCTAGTGCTCATATTGTGGTATAGGTTTCTGAAATACCTCAATGAGAAAACTATACTGCATTTTGGCCACTAGATGGTGCTGATGATACAGGAATCAATCTCTTAGAAAAATTATGGGTGACATTTCACTCAATTTCCAGGAATGCTTTTGATGTTCGTGCAACAAATGTTTTATAACTAGACCCTTTAAATCTACGATTATAGCAGGATTTAAACTTGATGTGCATTTTAATTTCATACAACATATGAATTTTGCAGCAGGAAACCAGTGAAAGCAAAACATAAGTACACTAAACTCAAGCTTTAAAACATCCTAGAAGGATTTCATTGCTCTCCTTGCCTTTCTGTCCCAGTGATGGCCAATGTCTCAGGTACAGGAAATTAGGAAAAAAATCTCCCCTGAGAGGTTACAGATAAAAGATAAAAACACGGAAATGTGAACTATTCTTATTTTACAAAACAAAAAAAGTTGGTAGAAGAAGAAACTATGTATAACACCCTGAGGTCACTTATTCCTAATGAACTATAGGCTGAATGATAACCCAGTATAAACAACTGTTACCAATAATATATAGGTGACATGCTGAGTTAGAAATATTCTTTGTGCTACCCCCCCCCCCCCCCCCACACACACACACAGAGACATACATATAAATTCAATCAGAAATACAAAAGTGGTGGTAAGTTGTGCGTGATCACACCAAGAAAGGTCCACAAGTGGGATAAGTAAATGTGATGTGGTATTTCCAGGCACTGGAGAGACATTAGAGTGCCTCCACTTACATCCACATCCTCGTTCATCTCCACCCTAGACTCATTGTCAGCCCGGACAGGTTTCTGCTGTATGACCTGATTGTGGAAAATAGAGCTGAGATGCAGGGAAGGATAGATATGAGGGGAGGGGGTGAAGATATGAAGACATATATTGTTTGTCAGGTGATCCATGACTTCTTACTGAGCTTCAGCCTTACTTTTAGTCTTGCACAGTTGTACATGCTTCTTTCCTGTACTGATATTGCTTACTCTGATTTCACAGCACACCAAGAGATTCCTATAGTGTGCATTTGAATCTGCAGATAAAACCTGCCTTATTTCCTAATCCAACCTGTGTGGGTGCATGTATGTGTGTGTGTGTGTGTGTTTGTGTGTGTTTATGTCAGTACCATTTACCATATTTCTGTACAGGTATATATTGCATTCACTGAGATGTCTGTCCAACAGTTTTAAATTAAAAAGTTTTTTTAAATTATCAACACTTCCCACTGACACTACTGATTGTGAAAGGAAGTTCAACATCCTTACCACTCTAACAGTAGAATTCCCTACACAGTTTAATGTTCAACCGCTTCTCCTCCAATTTCATTGTGTATCTGCTAGTCCTTTCTTCCCAATCCTTATGCCATGTACACACACTGGACTTTCCGGCAGACTAGGTCCGACGGTCTTCCCGACGGACTTTCAGCGGAGTTCCGACGGACTTCTGAACGAAAGGACTTGCCCACACAAGAATGGAGTCCGTTAGTTTTGAACGTGAGGACTAAAAAAGGAGGTTCAATAGCCAGTAGCCAATAGCTTACCTTGCGTCATATTTGGTCCGTTGGACCAGCATACAGACAAACGGTTTTCCCCATAGCAATTGAGCCCGTCGGACAGATTTGAAACATCTTCTATTTCTAGGTCTGTCTGATTTTTTTAACGAAAAATGATTGGAATATCCCACACACGATCGGACTATCCGACTCCCGTCGGACCTAGTCTGTCGGAATGTCCGGTTGTGTGTAAGCGCCATGACTGCCCCAGAATCAGCTAGTCCTTTCCTTTGCATTCTGACTGCTCCAGGATCCGCTAGTCTTTTCCTCCCCATTCTGATTGCCCCAGAA
This sequence comes from Lithobates pipiens, assembly GCF_037356315.1. Taxonomy (NCBI): domain Eukaryota; kingdom Metazoa; phylum Chordata; class Amphibia; order Anura; family Ranidae; genus Lithobates; species Lithobates pipiens. The sequence continues at coordinate 217,302,145 of NW_027507686.1, read as the reverse complement.
TCCACTAGTCCTTTCCTACCCATCCTCACTGTCTTAGTATCTGGTAGTCCTTTCTTCCCCATTCTTGACTGCCCCATGATCAGCTAATCCTTTCCTCCCTATCCTGACTGCCCCAGGATCCACTAGTCCTTTCCTCCACATCCTGACTGCCCCAGGATCCATTAGTCCTTTCCTCCACACCCTGACTGACCCAGGATCCACTAGTCCTTTCATCCACATCATGACTGTCCCAGGATCCACTAGTCCTTTCATCCACATCATGACTGTCCCAGGATCCACTAGTCCTTTCTTCCCCATCCTGACTGCTCAGGATCCGCTAGTCCTTTCCGCCTCACCCTGACTGCCCAAGGATCAGCTAGTCCTTTCTTTCCCATCCTGACTGCCCCAGGATCCCCTAGTCCTTTCCTCCCCATCCTGACTGCCCAGGATCCACTAGTCCTTTCCTCCCCATCTTGACTGTCCCAGGATTAGCTCGTAATTTCCACCCTATCCTAACTGCTCCAGAATCTGCTAGTTCTTTCCTCCCCATCCTGACTGCCCCAGGATCTGCTAGTCATTTCCTCCCCATCCTGACTGCCCCAGGATCTGCTAGTCCTTTCCTCCCCATCCTGACTGTGCCAGGCCCACGCCTTTCATTGAAACTCAGTTCTTGGAGGCTCAACATCACATGTGGGCATTACCAGTGATGATGCCATAGGGTTTACAATAAAGTTTTTAATAAAAATGGAAAGGTTTTATTTCATTAGCATGTTGATGGAAAGGAAGTAAACACGAAAGGCAAAATATAAGCTTCAGCTTTAAAGTGTATGTTCAGCCAAAACATTTTTATGTTAGTTGTGGATAAAGTAGTGAAGGATTAGACTTTATGTTAAGTATTTATTGCAGTCTGTGTGGGTAGATCCATCCTTGCTATTTGTCTGGGTGATAGTTATCACTGGGACAGATAATTATGGAAAATCCAACATTTTACAGTTGTCCCCAGAACAAGAGGTAAGGGGAAATCTTCCACCACCTATTGCCGTCTAAAAGGGAATGCCCTTCACTTTGGAGAGATCTGCTCTCTCTTCCTGTTGCATGTCCAGGACAGAAAGTCAAGGGAAATCTTCCAATGGGAAACAGATGGAAAAAAAAATCATGACAGGGGCTCTACCTAATCCCCATCTATTACGTAAGAACATTTTGTCTTTAGATACACTGTACTTTAATCCAAGCCAATGTGTTGTCTCAACCTATCCTAAAGATATCCATAAACATGGGATGACCCCTCAAAAACTAAAATGTTGGGCTATGCATACACTTTAATGTGAAACTCAATTTATTAAGTAAGCCAACCAAAAAGTAACTTTTATTATTCTGACTGCTGTATCCTGCTGCAATGTTATTAATTGATATGATAGTTTACTATGAGAGGTTAGTGGTAGACAGCTATGGTTAAAAAGAATAATACCATCTTTCTTATGTCACTTTTCAGTATACAATGCTTCTCTCATGTTACTATAACTTAGAAATAATTAAATGGTTGCACTCATGCCAGTTTTCAAATGGGCTGAGACTGTTCTATGAAAATCTGAGACAGGACAGTAGTCTGAGCAACCAATAATAACCAGCTGGACTACCTGAAGATCATAAGAATGGCTGAAGTGGAAACTTTCCCCCCCCCTAGTTTTTATATAAATCATAATTTGTACACTCCACATATGGAGGAAAACATAGCCCACTCTGACCTTATCTCCTTTGCTCCAAGTCACAGTTGGTGCCGGATCTCCGGTGATAGGAACATCCAGACGCAGTTTATTGCCAGCAACCACAATGATGGTGTCAGCATTTCCAGACGCGCAGTCCAGTTTAATCTTTGGTGGCTCTGTGGAAGGAGATATTTGTTTAATCAATTGCATGATCTATCATAAGGGGGTCAGTGATAAAGCATACAGCTGCCCAAAAAGGGCAGATTTATGTGATACGGCCTTACTCGGGCCTGGTACCTTTTAAATAAAACCCCCTCCAGCACATTTATAAGGCACAGAAGTGTGCTTACCAAAAGTGTATTTTAAAAAATGTGAAAAAAAGTGACCACACTATTCCTCTATCACAGAGTGTTCTGCAGCATTATGCATCAAACAGCCCGAAGACACTGCAGGCACCTCAATATCCATTTTTGGAAAGAAAGGTAAAATGCAACAGCGGTAAGTATCTGCTCTCCATTATATTTTGGTCCCTTAGTTATTTATAGTTATCATGGTAACCAAGTTCAAAAACCCACTGCTGTGCACACCCTTTCTGAATTCTGATGTTCCCCCTCTGTTCTTCTAGCCCAGTGTTTCTCAACCAGGGTGCTGCAGCACCCTGAGGTGCCATATGGGTTCCCCCAGGGTGCCCCGGGAATAAGACTCAGTTTGCTCCAGATCAGAGATGGGTGTGGGGTCTCTGTGGTAATGGAGATACTCGAATGTGATGGAGAAACTGATATGTTGAGGTTCTCATGTATAGGGGAGGACTCATACTCTGTGATGGAGGGGGGCTCTGATGTGATAGGGGGATTCTGATTTGAATGGGAGGGGTCCGACATGAAGGTGGGACTTTGATGTAAGGAAGGCTCTGATGTGGTGTGGGGACCTCTGACATGAAGGAGCCGCAGAACGAGACAATCAGTCCTTGGAGCAATTCCTACATTTCTATATTTCTGACCATCATAACAACTGGTCAGACCTCTTACTGTGGGCGGAGTTTGCTCACAATAGTGCCTTGAATTCTGCTTCCTGATTGTCCCTGTTTATGGAAAACTCTGGTTTCCAACCTTCCATGTTGCCTGACTCCTTTGTTCTGCAGTATTCCTGCGTTAGAGGAGCATCTCTGTGGTCTTCGTTCCACTTGGGTACAAGACCGGGAGGCTTTGCGACATGCTAATGTTAGGTACAGACTCCATGCTGTCCGCAGACGCCTGCCAGTGCCTTCCTACCAGGTTGGGGACAGGGTCTAGCTGTCATCGCGCAACCTCCGACTTTGTGTTCCCTCTCTAAAGTTCGCACCTCAGTTTATTGGGCCTTTCCATATTCTTCGCAGGATTAACCCAGTGGCTTACGCATTATACCTTCCTTCTATGCGTATCTATAATGTATTTCATGTCTCCTTATTAAAACCTTTGGTCTGCAACTGCTTTACCACCTCGGTCTCTCGTCCTCACCCTGTACAGGTTGAGAACCATGAGGAGTATCAAGTACAGTCCATTGTTGACTCTCGTAGGTTCTGTGGGGGCATACGGTACCTGGTGCATTGGACAGGGTACGGTCCGGAGGAACGCTCTTGGTTCTCATCCTTGAACGTACATGCCCCTGTCCTCCTCTGTGATTTCCATAGATGTTTCCCCTCAAGCCTAGTGGTCCTCCAAAGGGGGAGGGTTCATTGAGAAGGGGGCACTGTCAGGGCTGGGCTCAGCCCTTCCTTCTCTGAGCTGGCGACTCAGCGGTTGGCTAATTGCCAGTTTCTATCTTTCCACAGTGACTCACCTGATGATATCCTGCTCGTCAGTCCTGCCTACTTAAGCCGTCCAGCCCAGATGATCTCTGCCTTCACCTTGGTCAACATTACAGAGACTCCTGTGTTTCTGTTAAAGACTTGCTTGGCTGGCATTCCTTCTGGCTCCAGATCCTGCTTGCTGTTACAGTACACTGTTCCCTGGCTTCCTGGCTTTCTGGCTTGTCTGACTATCCATTCTGGTTACCGAACTTTGGCTATGTTTTGACTACATTTGTTCTATTTACTTTTATTGTTAAACAAGTGTGATTTAACTGTACTTCTGTCTCGGTGTGATTCATGGTTTCTGACAGGGGTCTGATGTGAATGGGGGGCTCTGATGTGAGGGGGGGATGACTGATGGGAAGGGGAGCTCTGATGTGCTATGGGGTGGATATCTGATGGGAAGGGAGACTTCTGATGCAAAGTGAATTTCATCAATATGATTGTATACACCATTTCAGGCTCAGGTTTCCTATTGATAAATATTTTTTTTTACATTTTAGATTGGGGTGTCTTAAGATTTTGCATAGTTTTAAAGGGTGCCGCAACTGAAAAAAAAAGGTTGAGAAATGCTGTTCCAGCCAACAAAGTTTGATCTCAATCACGTTAATGATTTTCCATTCATTTGTTACAGACTCTCTCATTACTCAGGCTGTGACAAAGGGACTTAAATCTAGTACACACGGGCCGATTGTTGGCAGGCCATTTCAATAGAAACCGACCGACATTCAGCCCGTGTGTATGGCAGCAGGTCCGAGAGAAGCTGGGCGAAAGGCTCATCACCGAAAAAGGTCTGCCGACCGACTCCCGGTCAGCGCTCTCAGCCAATGGCTGAGAGCACAGATCGGAGTGTTCTGGTAGGGGGCCGTCCCCCTGTCAGAACACAATAGCTCAATAGGGAGATCATTGCACTAACATCAGATTTTTAGTATAGCGGCTCCGACCTGAGTTGTCGTTATTTTTATATTTTTTTCAATCCTCTGTGTTATGTGTGAGGCTACACAGGTCAGTACATTTGAGATTTCACTTACCTTGTCTGGGGACGAAGTCAATCTTTACCTCTGGCAGGGAAAAAAGCAGAGAGAAAAGAAAGGAGTTATGAAACGTGTAATAAAAAAAGCTTTGTATCAATCCATTAGTTTTATAAAATCAAGCATAAAAAATACAGAGTGAAGCTCCTACAAATAGGAAACATAGGGGAAATAGGGGAAATACAAAGACACTGAATTTCAAAAGAGCCAACTTCCCTAAACTATGAACCTTGCTAGAAGATATAAATTGGGATAAAATCTTAGGAACAAAGAACATGGAGGAGAGATGGATTTGCTTTAAAAGCATATTCAATGAGGGCATTAGCCAGTGCATCCCACTGGGTAATAATTTTAAAAGAGTGAACAAAAGTCCTGGGTGGCTTAACGCCAATGTGAAAATGCATATAAAAGCAAAAGAGAAGGCCTTAAAAAAATACAAGGTTGAGGGATCATCATCAGCATTCAAACTTTATAAAGAATGCAACAAGAAATGTAAGGGTGCAATTAGTGCGGCTAAGATAGAACACGAAAGACACATAGCGGAGGAGATCAAAAAAATACCAAGAAATTCTTTAAGTATGTAAACAATAAAAAGGGCGGACAGACCATATTGGCCCCATAAAGAATGAGGAAGGACATCTGGTTACAAAGTATGAGGAGATGTCAATGGTATTGAATTTATTCTTCTCCTCAGTCTTCATGAGGGAATCGGGGGGCTTCAGTAACAAATACTGCAATGTTTATCCTCGTGACACATCACAGGAAGCACCCTCAAGGCTAACAGAGGACAGAATTAGAATTGTGAGAAAGTTGGGAAACTTAACATTAATAAATCACCGGGACCAGATGACTTGCAACCAAGGGTACTTAGGGAACTCAGTCAAGTAATTGCCAGACCATTGTTCCTAATTTTTCTGAAAGTCTACTGACTGGAATGGTACCAGCAGATTGGAGAAAAGCCAATGTAGCACCAATATTTAAAAAGGGCCCAAAATACAACAATGGGAATTACAGACCAGTTAGCCTAACATGAATAGTATGCAAGCTCTTGGAGGGAATGATAAGGGACTATATAGAAGATTTTAGTAATGAAAACTGTGTCATTAGCGGTAATCAGCATGGATTCATGAAGAATCGTTCATGCCAAACCAATCTATTAACCTTCTATGAGGAGGTGAGCTGCCATCTAGCTAAAGGAAGGCCTGTAGACATGGTGTATCTAGATTTTGCAAAAGCATTTGACACAGTTCCCCATGAACTTTTACTGTACAAAATAAGGTCCGTTGGCATGGACTATAGGGTGAGTACATGGACTGAAAACTGTATACTAGGGTGAGTTCAGAGGGTGGTGATAAATGGGGAATACTCGGAATGGTCAGGGGTGGGTAGTGGGGTCCCCCAGGGTTCTGTTCTGGGACCAATCCTATTTAATTTGTTCATAAACGACCTGGAGGATGGGGTAAACAGTTCAGTCTCTGTATTTGTAGATGATACTAAGCTAAGCAGGGAAATAACTTCTCAGCAGGATGTGGAAACCTTGCAAAAAGATCTGAACAAATTAATGGGGTGGGCAATTACATGGCAAATGAGGTTCAATGTAGAAAAATGTAAAATAATGCATTTGGATGGCAAAAATAGGAATGCAATCTATACACTGGGGGGAGAACCTCTGGGGGAATCTATGATCTATTATAAAAGGACCTGTGAGTCCTAGTAGATTATAGGCTCAGCAATGGCATGCAATGCCAAGCTGCTGCTGGGAAGGCAAACAGAATATTGGCATGCATTAAAAAAGGGATTAACTCCAGAGATAAAGCGATAATTCTCCCGCTCTACAAGACTCTGGTCCGACTGCACCAGGAGTATGCTGTCCAGTTCTGGGCACCAGTCCTCAGGAAGGATGTACTGGAGATGGAGCGAGTACAAAGAAAGGGCAACAAATCTAATAAAGGGTCTGGAGGATATTAGTTATGAGGAAAGGTTGTGAGCACTGAACTTATTCTCTCTGGAGAAGAGACGCTTGAGAGGGGATATGATTTAAATTTACAAATACCATACTGGTGACCCCACAATAGGGAGAAAACTTTTTCGCAGAAGGGAGTTTAACAAGACACGTGGCCACTCATTAAAATTCATTAAAAGAAAAGAGGTTTAACCTTAAACGACGTAGAGGGTTCTTTACTGTAATGCCGCGTACACACGATCGGAATTTCCAACAACAAATGTTCGATGTGAGCTTGTTGTCAGAAATTCTGACCGTGTGTATGCTCCATCAGACATTTGCTGTCAGAATTTCCGACAACAAATGTTTGAGAGCAGGTTCTCAAATTTTCTGACAACAAAACTTGGCGGAAATTCCGAGCGTGTGAACACAATTCCGACGCACAAAAGTCCATATATGCACGGTATCAAGCAGAAGAGCCACACTGGCTATTGAACTTCATTTTTCTCGGCTTGTCGTACGTTCTGTACGTCACCGCGTTCTTGACGTTTGGAATTTCCGACAACATTTGTGCGACCGTGTGTATGCAAGACAAGTTTGAGCCAACATTCATCAGAAAAAAAATCCACGGTTTTGTTGTCGGAATGTCTGATCGTGTTTATACGGCATAAGAGCGGCAAGGATGTGGAATTCCCTTCCACAGGCAGTGGTCTCAGCGGGGAGCATCGATAGTTTCAAAGAACTATTAGATAAGCACCTGAATGACCGCAATATACAGAGATATACAATGTAATACTGACATATAATCACACACATAGGTTGGACTTGATGGACTTGTGTCTTTTTTCAACCTCACCTACTATGTAACTATGTACTTTCAAGTCATTTCCAGAACAAGCGTAAGATTTAATCCCTCAGCAAAGTTCCAAGTCTGTCTATAACTTGTACATGCATGAATTA